>NC_068433.1:46184320-46484320 GCF_023373465.1 Oncorhynchus keta
ATGTTACGTTCTGTAACGTCAGTTGAATCCTTGTTTTTAATGGCTCGCATGTGGCTGGCTGACGTTATAGTTCGAGCACGTAGTCATTGTTACACATTCCAGCTAACAAATCTAGGGAGAGGGGACGTTTTCATGTTACATGTAATGTTCCTCTGTTGTTTAAGTGTCCAGTTTCAGTTAGTTACAGGAACATTCTACGTATGTTTGCAAAAACCTCCTGAGAACCGATATGCATTTGTTTTGGTGTTTGATTCCCTTATTGAAACGTGTCTATACCCCCCTTAAATAAACTTCACCACAGATGGAAACCACTGGCCTGTCTTTGACTTCGCCATTTAGTGTTAACTCAAGTTTTGTCATTTTCCATAAAACCGTTCATTTCGGAGCGAAAGGGCGAGCTGTTTTGCGAAATCCTGTCATAACACGCAATTATACCATTTTATAAAATTGTCGTATGTATAAATGTGTGTGTTTATTGTGTGTGTGTGTGTGTATATATATGCAAACTTCCGACTTCAACATATATATATATTTATATATGTATGTTGAAGTCGGAAGTTTGCATTCACTTAGGTTGGAGTCATTAAAACTCATTTTTAAACCACTCCACAAATTCCTTGTTAAACTATAGTTTTGGCAAGTTGGTTAGGACATCTACTTTGTGCATGACACAAGTAATTTTTCAACAATTGTTTACAGACAGATCATTTCATTTATAATTCACTGTATCACAATTCCAGTGGGTCAGAAGTTTACATACACTAAGTTGACTGTGCCTTTTAAACAGCTTGGAAAATGTCAGAAAATGATGTCATGGCTTTAGAAGCTTCTGATAGGCTAATTGACATAATTTTAGTCAATTGGAGGTGTACCGGTAGATTTATTTGAAGGCCTACCTTTAAAATCAGTGCTTCTTTGCTTGACATCATGGGAAAATCAAAAGAAATCAGCCAAGACTCAGACAAAAAAAATGTAGACCTCCACAAGTCTGGTTCATCCTTGGGAACAATTTCCAAATGCCTGGAAGTACCACGTTCATCTGTACAAACAATAGTACGCAAGTATAAACACCATGGGACCATGCAGCTGTCATATCGCTCAGGAAGGAGGCGTGTTCTGTCTCCTAGAGATGAACATACTTTGGTGCGAGAGGTGTAAATCAATCCCAGAACAACAGCAAAGGACCATGTGAAGATGCTGGAGGAAACAGGTACAAAAGTATCCTTATCCACAGTATAATGAGTCCTATGTCGACATAACCTGAAAGGCCACTCAGCAAGGAAGAAGCCACTGCTCCAAAACCGCCATAAAAAAAGCCAGATAACAGTTTGCAACTGCACATGGGGACAAAGATTGTACTTTTTGGGAAATGTCCTCTGGTCTGATGAAACAAAAATAGAACTGTTTGGCCATAATGACCATCGTTATGTTTGCAAGCTGAAGAACACCATCCCAACCGTGAAGCACAAGGGTGGCAGCATCGTGTTGTGGGGGTGCTTTGCTGCAGGAGGGACTGGTGCACTTTACAATATAGATGGCATCACGAGACAGGAAAATTATGTGGATATATTCATGCAACATCTCAAGACATCAGTCAGGAAGTTAAAGCTTGGTTGCAAATGGGTCTTCCAAATGGACAATGTCCCCAAGCATACTTCCAAAGTTGTGGCAAAATGGCTTAAGGACAACAAAGTCATGTTATTTGAGTGGCCATTACAAACCCTGACCTCAATCCTATAGAAAAATTGTGGGCAGAACTGAAAAAGTGTGTGTGAGCAAGAAGGCCAACAATCCTGACTCAGTTAGACCAGCTCTGTCAGGAGGAATGGGCCAAAATGTACCCAACTTATTGTGGGAAGCTTGTGGAAGGCTACCCAAAATGTTTGACCCAAGTTAAACATGCTACCAAATACTAATTGAGTGTATGTAAACTTCTGACCCTCGGGGAATGTGATGAAATAAATAAAAGTTGAAATCAATCATTCTCTCTATTATTCTGACATTTCACATTCTTAAAATAAAGTGTTTGTACTAACTGACCTAAGACAGGGAATTTTTACTAGGATTAAATGTAAGGAATTGTGAAAGCCAAATACATTGAAACACAGGTTAAGGTGTATGTAAACTTCTGACTTCAACTATATATATATATATACATACATACATACATACATACATACATACATATATATGTGTATATATATATATATATGTATGTGTATATCTACATATATATATATGTGTATATCTACATATATATTACACACACACACTATCAAAAAAAAGGTGACAATTGACAAATTATCAACATTTTCCTTTTTTTTAAAGTGTAGGTGCAATAACATATGTTTGCACCCTCTATTTTAATTTGCTCCATGGTTCAGGTGTCCAAGTGCACACAAGGCTGTTTGGCTCATCTATCGTGAAGAGTAACTTTGTCGCTGTTTCTGATTTAATAAGCAATGCCTTGCTGGTGGGTGGTAACCAGTAGCGATTTTAGCAGGTAAATCTTGGTGGGGCAACCTCTACAAAAAAAAATGTTTTTCATGCCAGCAAAGCTACATCACAACACTAAACAATACATTAATGGGACTATAACGGTGACAAACGGAGCCCACAAACTGTTAGGGCCTACATAAAGCTGCCCCAACAGTAGTCCCAACACCTTATCCCTGTTACACCTGGATATCGGCGGAGAGTTGTCTGGCAGCGAAATAGTTCAGCCTCATTTACTGCCTTTAACTAAATCCATAGCTAATATGACTGACTTGCTCAAACAAATGTGGATAAGAGGCCATCTATCATTTCGATTCAGACATTAATGAGCTAGAATGGACATAGTTATATTGACTATTTGTTCAGCACTTTTGAAGTGTTTTTTTTATTTAACTAGCTTAATCAGTTAAGAACAAATAATTATTTACAATGACAGCCTACCCCGGTCAAACTCGGGATGACGCTGTGCCACCCTATGGGACTCCCAATCACGGCCGGATGTAATACAGCCTGGAGTCGAACCAGGGACTGTAGTGACTCCTCTTGTACTGAGATGCAGTGCCTTGACCGCTGAGCCACTCGGGAGCCTGAGTGTACGGTGACAGAATTAAGAACATAGGCTGATCTTAGTGTTCTCCCTGTACACCCAGTCAGACCTGTAGTATAAATAAAGAGGCAATATATGCAGACAATGAAAGCTCTTAGAATATTCGGTGATTACATATCTCCCTGACATATTACATCATTTATGCAGCAGTATACAATTCATTTTTGGACTCACCTTGTGCTCTGCTCACTTGGAACAGGAAGGTGGCACGGCGGTCCTTCTTGGGCTAACTTTGTCATCAAAGTCTGGCATTCTTCTGGTTTTATGGTGCTTTCAAGATAACTGGAAACTCTAGGTGGGGAAAAAGAAAGTTGAGTCATGATGTTAGTGGTCTTCAGGTCTACACCTGTTGTATTCGGCACACGTGACAAATAAACTTTGATTTCCGAGTTTCCAGTTGTTCTGCAAGCGGCAGAAGTAATGCTGGATTGACAGCATGGCCAATGTTGAATGTTTATCATTTTAAGATGTGGTAAAATACCCTTAAACCTAAACTTGGATTGCACATCCACTCCACATAATAAGAGGCCAGTGATTGCTTTGCAACGCTTGAAGTTAGCCACTGATTCCTTCCAAACCACTCATTGTTGAATTTGAGATTTCCAACTTGTTGTGTAATGTTTATGGCCGATGAGCCACGTTACGTTTTATCTGCAATTTCTCTTTATATAATTTCTCTTCATATGACAAGGATTGGAAAGGATTTGCCAGTAGATTGTCGACTTGATTCATGACGATGAGGATTTTGAAAGTAAGATGTTGACATCAGTCCAATTAAAGCTACTGTAGGTATAATTTGATTTGACATAATTTTATCTGTGACCAATGACCTTGAGCCTTCTTGGATGGGCACTTCCGATGTAACTATTGCAGCACCCAAGGGACTTGAATGTTCAAGCTCTCCTTGTAGATTGTCCTCATGAGTGACAGAACACTGAGTCAATCACGGCGTAACTAGAGAACATTACCAACCCCTACAGAAAGCACTGAGCTAGGCTGAAACGCCTACATTTTGGAGCTGCCTTACTCAAGAAAGAAAAAAGAGACCAAGTTTGTATGCAGCTTCATTAACTCAATGACATTTTAAAAACTTTTTTTTATACATTGTTTGCGAACTGATATGTGTCACTTATTAATGCCAAAAATAACATGCAAAACAGGCTCTTCCCCACCTGCCCTGAATGACGGGTCGCCACTGGCGGTAACAGTCATATAAAACCCAGCCCTGAAAGGAAACGTAGACTGAAAATCATTTGTATGACAGACCACACATTCACATGGATGTGCAGGAAGTGTGCAGTTTGGATTTGTCACTTCGTGCACAAATGTATCATACTTTGACTAAAAATATGACTCGCTCAGCTTTTATTGGGTGACTTGACCAAATTCACATAGAAATGTGAGTTATAGAGGAAGGCCCTAAAAATTGTCAAAGACCCCAGCCACCCCAGTCATAGACTGTTCTCTCTACTACCGCTTGGCAAGTGGTACCGGAGTGCCAAGTCTAGGACAAAAAGGCTTCTCAACAGGTAATCAAATGGTTACCTGGACTATCTGCATTGTGTCCCCCCCCCCATCCCCTATTTTCGCTGCTGCTACTCTCTGTTTATTATATATGCATAGTCACTTTAACTATACATTCATGTACATACTACCTCAATTGGGCCGACCAACCAGTGCTCCCGCACATTGGCTAACCAGGCTATTGTCCCATCACCCGCCAACCCCTCTTTTACGCTACTGATACTCTCTGTTCATCATATATGCATAGTCACTTGAACCATGTCTACATGTACATACTACCTCAATCAGCCTGACTAACCGGTGCCTGTGTATAGCCTCCTCTGTTAGAGCCTCGCTACTGTTTTTCGCTGTCTTTTTACTGTTGTTTTTATTTCTTTACTTACCAATTGTTCACCTATTTTGCACTGTTGGTTAGAGCCTGTAAGTATGCATTTCATTGTAAGGTCTACCTACACCTGTTGTATTCAGCACACGTGACAGACAAACTTTGATTTATAGATCTGTCACTCATTGAATGCGGTAGATATGTTTTTGTGTGTTATTTCTATGCTCCCCGTCTGGTTGATATGTTTTTGTGTGTTATTTCTATGCTCCCCGTCTGGTTGATATGTTTTTGTGTGTTATTTCTATGCTCCCCGTTTCTAATTTAGGTTTCGTACACCAGCTTCAAACAGCTGAAAATACAATCTGTTTGGTTATTGAAAATATACTGTATTTCACTATATATATTGCTTGTTTTGTCACAAACTGAAATTAGGCAAACTACAATTTTAGCAACCACGAAATGGCAGAGGGGTTTCTGCATATTGCACCTTTTAAGTCGTCGTGCAACAACATCTGACCTTTCAGCTCTAAAGACTGAATTTCTACTGGTGTGGTCGTTTGATATTATATTTCTTATTTTCTAGTAACCATTTTCTGTGTAACGTTGATGTAATATCTCCTAACCCTCAGAACTGGATACTGGAATATTTGTGCAATGTTCCAATGAAACTTGTCTTGAACATCAATATTGAACATTCAGAGAACATGGTAACCGCGTTCTGGGTAAGTTCTGTTTGACATTGGAACAATCCTATGGAAACGTTTTGCTAATGACTTAATGAGACTCTTAAGTGAATGTTCTCTAAAGTTTGTTAGCTGGGTAGCTATGTCATAGTTAGCTAGATCATTTTAAAGAATATATTATTAGGTAAATCGCTACCTTGCTAGTTATTTTGGCTACACTTAAAGCCTGTTAACAAGCAAACACACTTATATTGCAGCTAGAATGGAGTGCTGGTTGCACAGTCCAAGTCCTTGGAAAAATATTTTAGCTGGTTACTTTTGCATGTTCCCGTCAGGACCTGATCATCCATTTGCGTCAGCACATGCTATAATTGTGAACTTTTACACAGACTGTCGGCTACAGATAACTAGTACTGCTAGTAAAGTAATTGTGTACCACCGACAGTTTGCTGCAATACTGTAATACACCCTAGTTGACCACAAGATGGCAGTAAATACCAACAAATTCATCAATGGAACCACGAATAACATTTGGTGTGGGCGTTTGATGGATGATAGATAGATACATGGAGTTTATTAGTCACATGTATAGGGACGCAGATGTAATTGCAGGCTACAGTGAAAATCTAATGTGCTGTGCTCCAACAGTGCAGGTCAAATGAAAAATCAATAAAAAGAAGAGAGTGAGACGAAATAAAGATGATGATAATATATACACATGTACAACTGTAGGGGCGGGGTAAGAGTGAATGAAACGGTAATATAAAAAAGAATACTATATACTTTACATATTTACACTGTAGCAATGATAAATGTCCACTGGGGGTAGAATATCCATAAAGGGATATTCCAGCTCGATCCCGACAGGGGACAGGGGTAGCTGCCTAGTGGCTGTTGAGCAGCCTGATGGTCTGGGGGTAAAAGCTTGTCTTGGTCACTTGGGACGTCCCAGGTATCCTGTTTTAGACTTTTTCCAGCAATTAAATTCAAAGGGCTTTATTGGCAAGGGAAACGTATGCTGACATTGCCAAAGCAAGTGAAATAGATAATAAACCGTAAACAATGCTCTCAAAAGTTCCAAAGGAATAGAGACACTTCAAATGTCATAGTATGGCTGTATACAGTGTTGTAATGATGGGCAAATAGTTCAAGTACAGAATGGAAAATAATAAACAGATCTGAGTGGTATTTACAATGGTGTTTGTTCTTCACTGGTTGCCCTTTTCTTGTGGCAACAGGTCACAAACATTCCTGCTGTGATGGCACACTGTGGTATTTCACCCAATAGATATGGGAGTTTATCAAAATTGGATTTGTTTTCAAATTTTCTGTGGGCCTGTGTAATCTGAGGGAAATATGTGTCTCTAATATGGTCATACATTTGGTAGGAGGTTAGGAAGTGCAGCTCAGTTTCCACATTTTGTGGGCAGTGTGCACACAGCCTGTCTTCTCTTGAGAGGCAGGTCTGCCTACGGCGGCCTCAATAGCAAGGCTATGCTCTCTGAGTCTGTACATAGCAAGGCTACGCACTGAGTCTGTCTAAGCTTTCCTTAATTCAGGGTCCGTCACAGTGGTCAGGTATTCTGCCACTGTGTACTCTCTGTTTTAAGGCCAAATAGCATCTAGTTTCTCTGTTTTTTTGTTAGTACTTTCCAATGTGTCAAATAATTATTGCTTTGTTTTTCTCGTGATTTGGTTGGGTCTAACGGTGTTGCTTTGTGGGGTCTGTTTGTTTGTGAACAGAGCCCCGGGACCAGCTTGCTTAGGTGACTCTTCTCTAGGTTCATCTCTCTGTAGGTGATGGCTTCTGTTATGGAAGGTTTGGGAATCTATTTCCATTTAGCTGGTTGTCGAATTGAACAGCTCTTTTCTGGATTTTGATCTTTAGTGGGTGTCGGCCTAATTCTGCTCTGCATGCATTATTTGGTGTTTAATGTTGTACACAGATTTTTTATTTTTTTACAGAATTCTGCATATCTCTCTGGCCTACAGAACAGCAGATGATGTCTCATGAAGGGACTTTGCACTTTTGTCTCATAAAGATTAGTGTTCCCTTCCGAGTCCAACCTCTACTGTTCCACATCTTGTAAGGAAGAAAATACTTGATTTGTTTCTACTTTTTTAACCTTTCCTGTTTGCGTATACGCGTTATGATAAAAATAGTCTTTGTGAATTTCCCCAGGCTTTTAAATCAGACGTTTATCTTTTCAGTCAGACAGCAGACTGAGAGCCAAAAATCCATTTTTATTTTGGGGTGATCAGTACTGAGAATGTTTATGTTGGCAAGTGGCACACTGGTAGGCTTTCCATGCTTTGTGCCAAAAGCCCCCTGCACACTGTTGGGAAAACTGTGACTATATAAATATGACCCTAATAGCCAACCCTGCAGGAAAACAAGGAGAGTGTTGCTCAGTGGACTTTGGACTACTAGGTAATAGGTGTGTGCTTGAATGTTACCTTTTGTGACTATTGAGCTGCGTGCTCATGTCTCAATCGTTATTCGCTGTCCTTCAGCCTCAATTATGTCAACATTTTCTGACTGTTACTTGCTTCCAGCCTATTCAGGTGTTATTGACCCACAGAAGTGTGTAACGGGTCTACCTCTGATTAAGAATCATACCCCTGCCCGTGACGTCCAATCACAAGCCCCAGGGACCGACCTTTGTCCTTTTTTTACAATGGACAGGTGTCGTGGGAGCAGAATAGTCAGTAATGTTCTAGAAAAATAAACAACTAACTCTATAATGTCCTACAAACCTAGATTGTAAAAGCATCTATAGTTTTTAGACCCTTTAACAATAGCATTCAGGTGTATCCAATGTCACGTTTCCAACCCACGATGAGCTGTTCAGAAAGCTGATACCAGCCATTGTGCTGGTGTGTGGGGCCTTTTTATGCATACGTGATTGATGTCACTTCGTATTTACTTGGTCTTAGCAGTCAGCTTGGGGGCAAAGGCCACTTTCACTGTGCCAGTGTGTGAGAGCTGTATGTGCTGTGAGTCAGTGGAAAGGCATCATGGTAGGCCCTGCCTTTGTTTGCCAGGTTAGTTTATGTACCACACCACCTCCCGCTCCCCCGGCCTCCACTCTTCCAGTATTTATCATGCGTTTACTTCACCCGGGAAAAACTGTCTCTTGCCCCAGGTAAAGATTTCAGAGTAAATTACCTTCAGGCATGTACAGTCAGAGGGGTTTTTATGATAAAGTCTAGCATAGCATAGCAATCTCTGTTTTTAAAGCAGGTCAGCATCTGTAAACATCCGGTCCACACGGGTAAGGTGAGATAAAAGGAAATCATGTCTAAAATAATCATTTGTTTTGTCATTGGGATGTTTTTTCATTTGAATGACCCAGGCCCCCGAGTGGCCCAGCGGTCTAAGGCACTGCATCTCAGTTCTTGAGGTGTCACTACAGACACCCTGGATCAAATCCAGGCTGTATCACTACCGGCCGTGATTGGGAGTCCCGTAGGGCGGCGCATAATTGGCTCAGCATCGTCCAGGTTTGGCCGGTGTAGGCAGTCATTGTAAATAAGAATTTGTTCTTAACTGACTTGCCTAGTTAAATAAATAAAAAAATATATATTTTAATTTACCCTCTAAACAACATTACAGCATCTGAAATAATCGCGTTAGTCAGGTGTGACTGTTATCTGGTGTGAGGGTCAGAAATGTGAGTAAAAGCAACGATGGCCTAATCACTCGAGGATGATACATCTTTGATGTCATTTACTGTACAAAGTGTGCATCAAAGAGGAAAAGCCTTAAACATCACATGATTAGACCTAAATCATTTTAGGAAACACCTTCCCAGTTTCTGGAAAAGGTGGTATTATTATTATTATGTATTATTATTAAGGAGTTCTACAGGCATTCTATTCTGCATTATTACATAATGTACCTTTTTACTGTGTTTGTTTAGAATGATGAGACGGAGGGAGAATGAGAGACTGGTGGTGATATGTGTGTTGTACACACACCCCGTGTTGGGCACAGGCCTCCATTCCCTGCATGTTTTGACCACTGTCTGAGAAATAGCCCTGCTCTGGCCATCCCCTGGCTTCTCCTGAGGGAACCACTATGATTGTCTGGTGTTCCTGTGTAGCCCGGTTGCGTTCCTCAGACACCACCACCACCAGGCAGACACCAGTGAACCACCCAGGTTGTCTCAGCATCGCTTCATACATCTCCTCACACACCTCGGTGTTCCTGGTGTTGACGGAACACACCGGTTCCCAGAACATAGAGTAACATAAAGCATCGTCTCACTTTATGAGCTCGTTGGCTGCCAGATGTCACTGGGATGTCTATTGGACAGGAATGTCTCACTGAGCAGAGACGTTCTCATAGCATCCTGTTGCTAGACCTATTAGTTATTACTGGTGTCTCTTCATATCTGTTTCACATCATGGCGCATTGTCAGATTGAATGACATTTAGATTCATGTACACATTAACACACACACCCAAAGGTGTTCTCCTTGACAGTCGTCATAACCATCCTCCTCACCTCCAGGCCCGCAGCAGATCCAGTAACTAAACTCTCCCTCCTTTTCCCCACGTTATGGTGGGTTCCGTTGAATATTGAGTCGAACCGATCATCCAGTTCAGGCTGTGGTTCTGTAGAAAGTGACTGTTTTTTTACTGCTTGACTCGTGCAGGAGCAGCGCTGCTTGCCGTAGGTCTGTCGCTCACAATGTCTCTGCCACGACTGTCACTGACCACAGTCCTCATGATGGAAAATGGGGGAGGAGTGTGGTGTCTGCTGACCACCTGTAGTGACCTTTGACACCGCCAGTGCCACTCGGACACAATTCTCTCTTCTGCCCAGGTCTCTCTCTATCGCTCAATTCAAAGGGATTTATTGGCATGGTAAACATATGTTTACATTGCCAAAGCAAGTGAAATAGATAATGAACACAAGTAAAGTGAACAAATAATGAACAATACGCTCAAAAGTTCCAATAATAAATGTCATTTCAAATGTCATATTATGGCTATATATTTAAACATAAGTATTGGTTGTATTTACTATGGTGTTTGTATTCACTGATTGCCTGTGGCAACAGTTCACACATCTTGCTGCTGTGATATTTCACCCAGTAGAGATGGGAGTTTATCAAAATCGGGTTTGTTTTCACATTCTTTTGTGGATCTGTGTAAATTGAGGGAAATATGTGTCTCTAATATGGTCATACACTGGGCAGGAGGTTAGGAAGTGCAGCTCAGTTTCCACCTCGTTTTTTGGGCAGTGTCTTCCTGTCTTCTCTTGATAGACCGCCGTAGGCAGACCTGGCTTTCTCAATAGCAAAGCTATGCTCACTGAGTCTGTACATGGCTTCCCTTCATTTCTTTTGTTCTTGTTGACTTTGCTCTCCCATCCCTCTCTTTTTCCTTGCCCTTATTCCCTACAATCTACTTTCCACCTTTTTTAGTCCTATGGTTTTTCTTCCTGTTTGACTTGTCTGAACTCCCTATGTTCTTCGCACTCTTTCTCTCGATCTCTCTTTTTCTCACTCACTCACACTTAGGGAATTCCTCTACTGTCCTCTAGGCCTCCACTACTAGCCGTACTGATTCTGAGTGCAGACCACATAGGAAGCGGTGGAGTGACACTACAGCTGTGGTCAGTGCAGTCTGCCCTTCATTATAGACAAGTGCTGTGTCACTGCACAATGCCACCTGTAGCAACGAGGCAGGAAGGCCAACGGAATCACTGGAACGACTTGGCCCAGTAACAGCAGTACAACAGGAACACATGCTAGAGACAAGTGGTTCAGAGGAATCGAGGAAAGAATGTCAGGATTGTAGAGGTTGATTTCCTTTTTGAGGTCTCTCAATATATGAACACCATTATCCCTAATCTGTTTTCAGACATGATCTGGTTTATATTGGAACATATTGTTGACGGTTTCAGAAGATATCGAAGTAACACCTTGGCATGAACTTAAACCCAAACCATGTGGAAACGGGTCTTTTTGAAAGCCATCACATTTGGCTCCATCACTCATGTGGGTCGGTATCAGCGTGTGACAGGGCCATAGTAGAAATGGTTAGCAGATGTTA
Organism: Oncorhynchus keta; assembly: GCF_023373465.1. Lineage (NCBI taxonomy): Eukaryota > Metazoa > Chordata > Actinopteri > Salmoniformes > Salmonidae > Oncorhynchus > Oncorhynchus keta. Next base: position 46,196,022 of record NC_068433.1, read on the forward strand.
TTGCGAGTGTAGCGTAATGCTTGTGCTTCTAGATCCAACAGTGCAGCGGTATTGAACAGGTCATATCTAACAATTCCACAACAAAGCCTAATACACGCAATCTAGTACTGGAATGGGAGGAGAATATATAAGTATAATATAATGGATGAGCAGTGACAGGAGTCTAAGATGCAATAGAGAGTAAAGAATAGATGGTGAAGGATACAGTATGTACATATGAGATGAGTAATGCGAGATATGTAAACATTCTTAAAGTGACTTGTGTTCCATTTATTAAAGTGGCCAATGATTTCAAGTCTGTAGGTAGGCAGCCACCTCTGTGCTAGTGGTGGCTGTTTAGCAATCTGATGGCCTTGAGATTGAAAAACAGCTTCTATCTCTCTGTTCCAGGTTTGATGCACCTGTACCGACCTCGCCTTCTGGATGGTAGGCAGTGGCTCGGGTGGTTATTGTCCTTGACTATCTTTTGTTTTGTCTTCCTGTGACATCGGGTGCTATAGGTGTCCTGGGGGGCAGGTAGTTTGCCCCCGGTGATGCGTTGTACAGACCGCACCACCCTCCGGAGAGCCCTGCGGTTGTGCACCTGTAAAAGTTAGTGAGGGTTTTTGGTGACAAGCCACATTTTTTTTCAGCCTCCTGAGGTTGAAGAGGCGCTGTTGCGCATTCTTCACACGGTCTGTCTTTGTGCGTGGACCATTTTCAGTTTGTCTGTGATATGTACACCGAGGAACTTAACGTTCTACCTTCTCCACTGCTGTCCTGTTGATGTGGCTAGTGGGGTGCTCCCCTTTTGCTGTTTCCTGAAGACTGAACGGTCAGTTCTCGCCCTCGTCAGGTTATCGTCAATGATCAAATATAACCTGATGTTTAATCATTGAGAACCTGATAAGGGCGAGTATTGTATTTGAGGTGTTACATGAGGTTGGTGGTGACCAGTATGGAGTAGTGGGCCGGCATCACCTGTGTTTCCTAAAAAGCACCCCCCGCTTAGACTCTCAGCAAACAAACTTCCAACAGGAGGCAACAGTTGCTTCCTTCCCCACATGTGAGAGGGGTAGGCTGTCTGTCCTATAGATAGCGAGAGAGAAGAGTATTGTGAGGACATCTTGGAGACCTGGTAACCCTGTGGGTGCTGCACAGAGAGTGAGGGGTGAAGGACAGTTCTCTGACTGGATCTACTCTGCTGCGTGTCTGTCCTAGCTGGCCGTCTGAGGATGCAGCGAAGGGGACATCGCTATGGCTACAGCAGGCTGTGGTATGTACCAGAGCCGATACTCCCATACACCGTGTGCCACGGACGTATACGGTGGTACCTGAGCATGGCTCTCTCTGGCTGAATGGGTCTTTGGGGAAGGCACTGAATGACTGAGTAATTGTGTTTCTGAGGCACTTCCTGCACTACCATGATTGAGCGTTCACAAGGCAGGGGTGAGCTTGCGTTCTTGCATGCAGCATTGGACATTGTGGTAGTGTGTGGTTGTTACCTGGTGGACTTGTGGTGGTGTGCTACGTCATCTCGTGCCCTGAGATGTAACGGTCTTAGTAGTGTCACCTTTTTGAATTTGGGTGTAGGGTATGGTGTTATTCATGTTGTACTTGTTGAACAAGCAATAATTTCCTGCCCTTTTTTTCCATCTTCGTCTTGTAGGCCTGGACTGAGAAGAGGGAGCTCCTTCACCTTCCTCACCCCTGGACCTCAATGGGACTTCAGTCTGGTGAGTACAGCCTCCATCCAGCTTTTGTTTTTGTGTCTCCCTGTTCCCTCACAGGACTGGTACCTCGGCTCATTCCACTATCCTCCCCATTTTGTCCTGGCATTGTTTGGGACGATTATGGCGATCCGGCCTGTTTGTGCGGACAGAGAGTGCCTGTCCCTGTTATAACTCTGTCATAACTGCCTGTTTTGGCTTCAAATCTGGCCTTGGTGTTTTTAAACAGGCACGGAAGCAAATGGACCTGTTCATTCTCAAAGCTGTAAAGTTCCTCTGACTTGGACCACAGATACTGACTCTGCACTTAAGTTTAGGAAAAAGTAATTTATTAGTAAACGATAATGACAAATGACTGATCCACTTTGGTCTTAAGTTTTTGAGGGGAGGTTTGGACTGCATCTTGGATGCATCCGGCATCACCTGTGTATCGTTATTCAGAACATAGTCCATTACTCCATAGTGGAGGATGGTGGCACTATTACTCATCTAGGATCTGCATAGTTCATGATAACCTTGATCGCCAAAAATAAAGGCATTCGAACTAAACCTTGAATCGCTCATGCAGCATCAGAAACCCTGTAAACTGATGATAACTATGCATGCATGCCAGTAGTGTTTGTTTAGGCAACTCTCAATCACATCTGTGTGAGAGGTGACGTAAGCCCTCTGCAGGTCCGTCTGATCCTCCATTCAGGAGTGTTTTAATTGCATGACACCCTCACAGCTGATGCCAGGCACAGGACAGACTCCCCACACTACCCAGTGATCCAACAGTGAACAAACCAGAAAAATCTTCCTGTTTCTATTTCCCCTTCAACATAATGGAATCAACATAGCTATTGTTCCTCTTAGATTGGCCGGCCTGCTGTTTACAGTAAAACCTAGACCTAAATAGGATCGCTGATTGGAAACAGAGTTGAGATTAGAGACAGGAACTGAACGACGAGGCCTGCACTATTCCAGGGTTTATGAGTGAACCCCAGCTGAAACCCTATCCATCGTTCAACTGAGTCGGGGAGAGGAGATGAAAAGCAGGAGGGATAGAGGAGAGGAGGACAGAGGCTCTTCATCTCGTGCCAAATGTTGCCTTTGATTCCACAAATGTTCTTTAACTGGCACGCTTAGCTCAACCACTACAAGCATACGTCGCTTGTTACCTAGCCCCCCCCCAACGACTCCACTATTATCTCCCCTTTATAAATCTACCCAAAGAGAGAGTATAGACAGACAAACTGTGGGCTCCTTTCTTCTCCTTTGTCTCCCATCCCCTCTTATCTCTACCTTGAAACTTTAATAAGGTCAGGAGGATCCTGTGCTTTGATGGGGGTAGGTCGGGGACTTTCTGGAGACTGGGGCGGGCATAGTACAGTTTAGGTAGCAGTGTTTAGGTGGGGGGTGGGGGACTAGTGTTTTTCATATTATCTCAGACTACATTAGCAAGGCATCAGGGCAGTTCTGTAATGTTGAGAATGTGATTTAGGTTTCCATCTCTGCAAAAAAAAACTGCAGATCAAACCCAACTGCTGTTGTATGAATGTAGGCAGGTAATTAATAGGAAGGATGGCAGCTTTTTTGTCTCTCCCAGCGACGTGTTCAGACAGCCAGAATGTCAGTCCGCATCGCTTTCCATGCAAATGTTCCCACTTCAAACAGGTGTGTGTGCCTAGGAATTGAGATTTGTATTTTGAGGTGCCTATATGTGTGTCCCTGTGTGTAAGTGCAAGCACCCTAATTCAATGACATCAACATTCACCTACCCAGCACATACCAAAAGACTGAGGTGGGGCACTAAGTATGATCACTGATTATCATAGTCTCTATTCTAGAATCTCTTGAGAGTCCATGGCATTCCTTAACACAGTGTCGACCCCACTGCCCCACCTTTTTCTAGGCCTACCTACCTCATAGCTTTGCGCTGGTAATTACATAGAGCCTGCCAGGTTGTATATTCTGGCAGCTGACCAGGTCATGGTTTTATGGTGCCATTATCACATGACGCACACAAACAGGCCAGCACAATTAGTGTGTGTGTGTGTGTGTGTGTGAATAAAGAACTCCACTGTTGCCTCCGTCCTTTCTACACTTCTCTCCATCTTCCCTCTACCACGCTCTCCTTCTCTCACTGTGTCAAGCAGAACATGCTTAACAAATATCACCTAGTTCTTTACAGCTAATCCCACGTGACATTAATGCCCATTTTTTTCCTCAGGCCTACACTGGGTTTGTTTAAAAGTTCAGTTTAGCCTAGCCCGTGACATCATGGTAATGTAAAACTATAATTTGCATGGGCAACCGCAGTCAACATAGACTCAACTAACTGCCCTCAAACAAGCCCTGTTGCCTGGGGGAGGCTCTGAAGGGAAGACCCCTCTAGCACAGACTTCCATTGCATCGGCATTAGGTTCTAGGTTGGGGCGGCAGGCAGCCTAATGGTTAGAGTGTTTGACTAGTAACCGAAAGGTTGCAAGATCGAATCCCCGAGGTGACAAGGTAAAAATCTGTCTTTCTGCCCCTGAACAAGGCAGTTAACCCACTGTTCCTAGGCTGTCATTGAAAATAAGAATTTGTTCTTAACTGACTTGCCTAGTTTTTAAAAAATGAGCGGAGGAACTTCTACATTATGCCTCTAGTCCAGTGTAAACTTTCCATCTAACCTGGCACACCCTTTTGATGATTTAATCAAAAAACTGACCCAAAACCCATCGTTATTTTAAAAGCTAGCCTAGCACTATGCAGTTAAGCCCTCCGATGATAATAACAAAACATTAAAAGGAATTTTCTCTGATCAGTCACTTGAATTCCTTTCGAATGGGGATCAGCTTAATGATTAGTCGTTCAGTCACCAGCTGATTAAAGACACTAGTCTAATTGGCTAATGAGACTTTTTTTTATAGCTAGTTGATGAATGGCTACACTGTAGCCTTTTGATCAGATTTCCAGTTTCAGCCTCTCCTTTTTACCGTCAGCTCTACTATAAACAAGAGTTGAATTGATTGATCCATTATCCCACTTCCCTCAATAGCTTCAGGAAAGGTCCTAACTGCCTCAATTAGACTACCTTTTTTTAAAAACGACTGTGTGGAAACTACTGTATTCAACAGCTGTAGCACTCAATGAGAATCCCTTGATTAGGAGCTGTAGTGTTGCACAACTCTGTCTTCGCCAAAGCACTGTTCACTCCCCTTAGTGGGCTAGCTAATCATCTAGCCTCATTCTCTCATCTGGAGCATTGCATATGTAGGCCCCTTGTGTCCCCTTGTAATTTGCGAACCATGCAAATTCACATTTTCTCACCTTGTGTGATCAGATATTGCACAAGGTGTTCTCTTTATATTACACAATGTATTCTCTTTTCTGTAGGAAAGCTAACAGGTTTGAGGAAGAAATGCCCATTTACCCCCTTCAAAACCAACTATTCATAACAACCACCTCAACATACAGTCCTACCCTGTCCGGTCTGTCACCCTGCACACACCGGTGGTCACTTCTTGGCTTCCTAAATGCCCTGTGATGGCCCTCTACTCCCTCCGTGGTTAATGTGCCCTAATGACAGCACCCTAAGAGCCCCGGCAGTCAGGCGACGCCAGCGCTCCTCCAGCCTTTAAAACCCTAGTCGCATACACACAAACTCCGGGCCAGACCTCATCTCACCTGCCAGCTGGTCTTTTCCCCAGGTGTTCAAGTGCTCTTGTGCTTCATTAACCCTTTCCTGTTCCCAATGGAACCTCCAGGGGTGAACATTGTCCCTGGGGCAATAGGGCTTAGCAATGGGGCAGTTCTTCTCTTCACTGGGGCTATTCTCAAACCAATGAGACCAGGATGGGACAGGGTAATGGGGAAATGGGGTGGTTGTCTATTCTTGTTTAACTATTTCTGACATCAGAGAGCAGCTGGAGTCCAGACGAGATGTAGTCGTTTTGTGTGAATTGGAGAGACTTGGGCAGCGGTCTAAGGCACTGCATCTCAGTGCAAGAGGCATCACTACAGTCCCTGGTTCGAATCCAGGCTGTATCACATCCGGCTGTGATTGGGAGTCCCACTCATGAGTGTCTTTGTGTAGCTATTTGGGTATCTGCCTAAGAGTGTCTGTGGTAAATGTATCTGTCTAAATTTGATTATAATAATAATAATAATCTCATTTCCATCTGTCCCCAGAAGCGGAAGATCAGAGAGAAGGATGACTCTGATGCAGTCAGCCTGTGCAGCTTTGACTTCAAGGTAAAACACACAATGAACCGTCCCATAACACTGAACCCTATATTGAGTTCACAATATAGATACCCTGAACCCACATTACTGATCCTAGATCAGTTTGTCAAGGTGACGCACACAGTTCTGTAAACTGTTGTTGTCTCCAAGAGTTGTTGACATTCATGAATGTACGGGAAATTGCAATCTAGATGTAAAATGTCATTGCAATGGATCATTTGGTGCCAACATGGAGGACAGTTTCCTGACCTCTGTATATCTTTGGCTGAGGTCTGAAGAAGCTAGGTCTATAGGCTATCCAAAGTCTAGCCCCATCCTGTTTGTGATACTTGAGCATATCACTGAAAACCATCCAGATAAGGACCGTGTTTGTTTACAGCAACCACCACAACACTCATCAACTCATGTTCGGGGACTTTTATCACCCAATCTACTGTAGTTAATATGAGTCTTGTTTTTAGTCAATTGACGATCAGAACTCGTTGGTTGGAAAACATCCTTGTAATGTGGGTCTATTGTCTATTGGTGTTTCTGACACACCCTAGGCCTGTCACCAGTATTCCAACGTGGGATGATTTTCTTAGTAATGCTCTGTTTCTACAGAGGTTTCCTTATCACACTCGATCTGGAGGCGAAGGAAAAACACACTTGTTTAGGCGAGGTGCTGACTAGCAGAGTAGAACGCTTGGTAAAGAAAAGGAGAGCCGCAATTATTGAATAACCAATGTTTGGACAGACAAAGTAATCAGACGATTAATCGTACCCTGTTCAATTTCTCACAAACCAATATGACGGGCCACATTTCCAGTGAACACTTTTTTGCTTTTGATGACAAAATGGAGGACATTAGTCCGTTCCTACCCAGCAGAGCCTAATCTTGTGTTTTTTTGATCGCTTCTAATTACTTCAGTAAAATGTTTGGGTCAGAGATTACTTGAAAGCTGAGGGTGGCCTGATGAGACTGTTGATAGTAGTGCATTAAAAAGATTTGCACCATCACAGTTTTTAAACAACCCCACATCATTATGCTCAATCGGATTTGAGCCATCTCACTGGTAGTCTCTATACAGATACTTGTTATTGTCCTGTAGCATCGTATGTTTGACATTTTGAGGCGGATTATAGGCTGGTCTATATTTATCTATACCAGGGAACCCTGTCGGGGTCTCGACTTTTTTTTTAGAGTTAAAATACTAGAATAAACAAGGTGCGGTTTCAAAATGTGGTTGTGCATCAGCAGTTGCTCTTATGTCAGTCACTGATAGTCAGTCAATTAGCTCATGTCCGCTAATATTTTTCGAGACTGCTAAATTAGATTAGCTGTCAGCTATCTGAACTGAACATGTCCCATGTTTCATGAGCTCAAATAAAAGATCCCAGAAATGTTCCATACGCACAAAGCGCATTTCTTTCAAATGTTACACTCAAATATGTTTACATCCCTGTTAGTGAACATTTCTCCTTTGAAAAGATAATCCAGCCACCTGGCAGGTGTGGCATATCAAGAAGCTGATTAAACAGCATGGTGTTACACAGGTGCACCTTGTGCTGGGGACAAATGTGCAGTGTTGTGTCACAACACAATGCCAAAGATGGCTCAAGTTTTGAGGGAGCATGTAATTGGCATGCTGAACGCAGGAATGTCCACCAGAGCTGTTGCCAGAGAATTGAATGTACCATACGCCGACTCCAATTTAATTTTAGAGAATTTGGCAGTAAGTCCAACCGGCCTCACAACCGCAGACCACATATTTGGCGTTATGTGTGTGTGGGCGAGTGGTTTGCTGATGTCAACATTGTGAACAGAGTGCCTGCCCCATGGTGCAGATTATGCCATGCCTTGTCTCTGTTGCTTCATTCATTCTATGATCCTTGCCTGAGGTTCCAACACTTTTGTGGTTGAACTGATTTCGGTTGTGCTGATTTCAGTCTCCTCGTGGTATTATGACGGGATGGACTATAGTGGAATGGAAGTGTGGATACAGACGTATTCCTGTCTGTCATTCAATGGTATAAAAGTCTTATTTTTCCACTGTGTTATTGGTGAGTTGTTAAGACTGTCAGAATGGCCACTTCACGATCAGAGTTATTGGTGAGTTGTTAAGACTGTCAGAATGGCCACTTCACGATCAGAGTTATTGGTGAGTTGTTAAGACTGTCAGAATGGCCACTTCACGATCAGAGTTATTGGTGAGTTGTTAAGACTGTCAGAATGGCCACTTCACGATCAGAGTTATTGGTGATTGTTAATACTGTCAGAATGGCCACTTCACGATCAGAGTTATTGGTGAGTTGTTAATACTGTCAGAATGGCCACTTCACGATCAGAGTTATTGGTGAGTTGTTAAGACTGTCAGAATGGCCACTTCACGATCAGAGTTATTGGTGAGTTGTTAAGACTGTCAGAATGGCCACTTCACGATCAGAGTTATTGGTGAGTTGTTAAGACTGTCAGAATGGCCACTTCACGATCAGAGTTATTGGTGAGTTGTTAAGACTGTCAGAATGGCCACTTCACGATCAGAGTTATTGGTGAGTTGTTAAGACTGTCAGAATGGCCACTTCACGATCAGAGTTATTGGTGAGTTGTTAAGACTGTCAGAATGGCCACTTCACGATCAGAGTTATTGGTGAGTTGTTAAGACTGTCAGAATGGCCACTTCACGATCAGAGTTATTGGTGAGTTGTTAAGACTGTCAGAATGGCCAATTCACAATCAGAGTTATTGGTGAGTTGTTAAGACTGTCAGAATGGCCACTTCACGATCAGAGTTATTGGTGAGTTGTTAAGACTGTCAGAATGGCCACTTCACGATCAGAGTTATTGGTGAGTTGTTAAGACTGTCAGAATGGCCACTTCACGATCAGAGTTATTGTAGCCCAAGGTACATCCATGCTTCAGGACAGCCATGCTGTGTACTGAGATCTAGCAGCCAGATTCACTTGGAAATTGGACCTCCATCTATGTCCCGAGGTCGTCGGCAGATGCCTTCAGAACCTTGCTAGGGCATTTTGGATGGAGATGGTGGATGGGCTTAAGCCACAAGCCGTGTGTTGAATCCCAGTGCCAGACAGTAGTTTTACATTTGTTTGTTTTAACCTTATCCCAAACCTTAACCTTGTTAGTTCTAGATCTGTCATTCTCATTGAAATCAGGTTTAAGACGTAGTGTTTTATGTGCTCTATTTCTATGCTTCCCATTCTAGAGTTTCATTTTTGTGTCTTTTACTTTCGGCTTTGTACACCAGCGTCAAACAGCTGAAAATACAATATTTTCGGGTTATTAAAAATCTATTTCACAGCGGTTTAAATGGTACAATGATTCTCTACACTGAACTGTTGAGTTGTTTTAACCCTATCGCTAACTCTTAACTGAACCGTTCAGAATGAGAGACCACAGCAGTGCAACCCCAGATGCAGCTGCTCCAGTAGGAGAAACCCAGGGTGTCCACCACATTTGGAGAAACATTTGCAGTGCAGTGATTTTTTATTTATTTTTTTAAGCAAAGGTTGTGTATGACTGAGGTCAAACCACTCACTGACTCACACTAAACACGATCAAAACAAGATTATGCTACACTGGGGAAGAACGGACTAATTACAATGAACTTGGTAAAGGAAAGGAGAGCCGCCCAAGGAGAGCCGCAATTATTGAATAACCAATGTTTACTTGCCAAGTGATATTTCATAGAAGTCCTAGTTTGGCATGGATGAAGAGAGGAATGACTCACTGAACCACTCCTCGATCATCAAAAGTATGTGTTTACTAGAAACGTGGCCTGTCATAGAGGTTTGGGACAAATTGAACAGGGTACTATTATTAATCTGATTAGAAAAATCTGCCGTTGTGTCCTTGAGCAAGGCACTTAACCCTAACTGCTGCAGTAAATCGCTCTGGATAAGAGAGTCTGCTAAATGACAAAACTGTCAAATGCACTCATTCGGCTGCTAGGTGAACAGTCTACTGCATACAAGATCACATCATGATTCTACAATAACTTAGTATAATAGTGTATTATAGATTTACTGTAAGACAAAAAAACACCACCTCATTTCTTATGAGATTTCAGGATGATTGTGCGACTTGTTGCCTTTTTCTCTCATGTGGCCAGACCTTAACAACGTGCTCCAATGGGCTAAATATGTGCTTTGACTGAAACTAAACACAGGCATGCTACAGTTTGCTAACCCATCTGCCCGCTGTCCATAATTCTAAACCACACAGTAGGCTACTTCAGGACAACTCTGTATAACTCCAGAAGAGCTAAATGTTTCTCCTCATGAAACTGATTGAGATCCAATAGTTGGCCGTTTCACCCCCCCGAACATGATTCGGCTCTTCAGCTCTGGGGAAAAGGATCTATGCACGGATGGGGCGGTTACCTTTTAGATTCGCAGTCTCGGCCTATTCTCAAACCTGTTGCACCAGATCTGCTCCCATCCCCTGCACATGTCCCCAAATCCAGCTTCAACCCCCCCCTAACCCCTTCTATTGCTATTGTTCTATAGTTCTCTGCCCCCCCTCCTCCTCACCCCTCCAGGTTTGACCTGCCAACTGCACGCTCGCCCAGAGAACCGAAATGTTGCCACAATAAAAACCGTTCGGGGGGGTTGAGTACCTGACTAGAAGGTGTTTGCTGTAAATGCTGCACACTTGTATTGTGTATTGCCGGTCCAGGCTGGAATCAGGGTTCCTTGAAAAACCTGAAGCCACAAGTTGTAACTTTCCAAGCTTTTTTGACCGCCCCTTTTTTTCGTGTGCGTGTGTGTGTGCTCTCTATGAATGTGCCATTGATCAGTGTCATGACAAACCTGTGGTTATCGGTTACCACCACACTGTTTGGTAGCAACCAGAGATGCCTGCGTTGTGTGCACTGAGTAAAACTCACTTAAGTAAACTATTGAGTAGCAGGGGATGTTTGTCTGGTGTGAAGTCTATCGCTTGTATTGTGTTTAATGGCTGCTCTGTGATGGTTTTAGTGGGGCACTGCTGGATAAGAAGCCCTGTCCTCATCGCCCCTCCAATAGCTGCTGAAGAGACAGACTACTTTAGTTGTTATAGGTTGGTTGGCGGTAAGGCAGAGGAATGAGGGACAGAGAGAGGAATGAAGACCACAGGAAATTGGGAAACCGGTAGAGGTGGGGAAGAATGGAGAGAACAAAGGAGGCAAATTCCAAATCGTAAGAAATGGGGCAATACAGGAGTTGGTGTATCAGAAACAAAACTGTTTTAGTTTGAGTGGGCCAAGTGAAAGTGAAACAATCTGGCAGTGCCTGGGCTTGATATGATCACACTAAAGCCGTGATTCACGGTAGTATATGAACACCCGTAGGCCTATTCTCTGCCTGCCTGCTCAAAAATAAGGTCTCGCATGTATATAGGGAGGAATAATCCACTAATATCAGATTCATTTAATCTATTGTACCTAAACTCCTGCACTAAACTCCCACCACCAGGGGGCAATGGTTCCACCACTTGTTGAGTGAATTTGTCCCCTTGGAAAGTGTTGCCTGGTATGCTTTCCCCAGAACTCTAATAAACACTAGCCTTTTCCTGTACTGCTGATGTGGAGGGCATGTTCAGTTCAGTCCGAACTGTAAGCCCCAGGGCTCTGTTTGTTCCTGGCAGGGAGGTACCGCAGAAGAATAGAGGCTAACGCTAAAGCTGGGGTGACTCACTCCTGTGTGTGTGTGTGTGTGTGTGTGTGTGTGTGTGTGTGTGTGTGTGTGTGTATGATAGTAAAGTGTGTGTGAGAGGGTAGTATTAAGTAAGTGTGTGTGAATACACATTTATTTGTCAGACCTTTTATTAGAGCTGACTGGGCGTTTGGGCCCGGCGGGTTAAGCAATTTTTGTTGTTTGTTGCGTTCATGGCCCACCCACGGGTGATGGCCCAGACAGAGGGGTGGCTCAGCCTCCAGTATCCCCACACGGAGTGACAAACACTGAAATGCACCGCGTTGTCTTCCCTGTGTCTGGATGATTGCATGAAAAAAATGTTTTTCCTGTATACACAGACATTCGCATACAATCAATCATGACTTTCTGCACTGAAAATGTACACTGGGGCAGTGGTGTGTTTTATAGTCCATCTCCTCCAGATTGTCTGTATCCTGGTTCATTTACCAGCAAACAGACATTTAGTAAATGTTATTATTCAGTCTTATCTGAATAATCATTCACACCATCCTCCCTTCTGGCAAACTGCTCTCCCTTTTTTACAAGTAATCCAGTCATCACCCAAATCAACATGTAGTGAGATTTTCCCCCGTGGTCTGTTATTTACCATTTGATTCCTTGCCCGGAGGTGTGAATCCTAGCCACTAGTTGGGTTAGTTTGTGGAGTGGACTCTGCTTGTGGAGTGATGTATGCCAGACTGTCAGAGACCACTTGGTCGGTATAACATGATCGGTTTTACCTGAGAGTGAATAGTCCTGATGAACACATTCCCAACCATGGTGCCAGTCCTCATGTAGTTTAGCAACAATAACCCATCTGGGCTCTCTCACTTCTGTTACCAAACACACTCACTCACACACTCACACTTTCTCACTCTCACACATGCTTAGTTGCATATGTCCTGTTTCACACCTCAGTATTGATACAGGAGGGTGAATTCGAGCCTTCACTTTGGTTTAATTTGTTTGCCACACACACACACACACACACAGACTGGCTAAATAACTAGCAAGGTTTTACATCCCTTCTACCACATAGCACCTCAGCACATTATCCAGTCCATCACACAGTCAACACCTTGGATTCTGCAGTCCATTTGCGCAGCAGTTATATGGCTATGTAGCAACGTGTCTGGTTTAATGGCTTGCCACAGGTGTTTTCACGTCTCAGTTCACTTTTATTCAAATGGATCATGAATGTGTCTGGCAGGAAAAGGGAAGCACGCTTGTCTTTTACTTTAAAACTCTGTTTCAGAATGACCTGAGTTTAGTTTCTCACTTCTTTCTACTGTTAAACTGGGTGCAGATGTAATTGCCCCCTGTTAAAGGGATACTTTAGGAGTTTGTCAATGAAGCCCTTTATCTACTTCCCCGGAGTCTGATGAACTTGTGGATACCATTTGTATGTCTCTGTGTGCAGTTTGAAGGAAGTTGATTAGCGCAATGACTGGAAGTCTGTAGTATCTACTAGCATTCTGGGTAATAACTAACTAAACACCCTTCATTTAAATCCACCCCACCCCCACACACTACACTTCTCCCCTCAATACACAGGGTCTAGTGCAGACCATGTGTGTGTGTGATATAATGAGGAGGTGAATGAGTGCGTCCCTCATATTGATATTCTAATTGATCTTCCACATCCCCTGCTGATCAGGGCCTGGTAACAGCTCTCTGTCGTTAGCTAAAGCAGACGACAAACACTGGTGCACTTTACACCTTTCACACCAGAAAGCCAGGGGGACAAAGAAGTGCTCCATATTTCCTCACTCAATGAGATGTGATATTTATGACATGATGGTTCACTGTAGTTATAGGTTCTGTTTGAACTAGATTCTATAGGTGGAAATGTACAACTGCTGTTTTCAAGAAAGTGACTTAATTATCTGAAGTAGAAATGCAGAAGGCATTTCTCTTTTGTTTTGGTTTTAAAACTCATTTAAACACATGAAGCAAGTTTTCTCTTAGTTAGGGGTGCTCAATTAATCTCATTTGAAATCGAAATTGTAGTATTGTAAGATGCTGCATTTTTATTTCTTTTATGCCATGAATTTAACATTCAAATGTAATTCGAGTCTCCAGGGAAACTGACCAACACTTTGGGTTCCTTCTCTTTCACAACAACGTCTACTGTACCTGGCTTTTTCATTCGTTGTCGTGCCAAACAACACCAACCATAGAATTGGAATACTCATTTTATTTCTATGATTCTTACTGTTTGAATTTAAATCGGAAGTAAAATCGCAATCGTAATATTGGGTTCAAAAATTGCAATTAGATTATTTGCCCATATTTTTGGGCTGTTCTCTGATGCGATAGCCACAGATCTCTCTCATCAGCTCTGTGAGTGAATCAGCAGCTGTCCCGATTCTCTCTGCTATCTCCACTGGACACTGTACCTTAGCAGGGTGTGTGTATGTTTAGTCTCTGGCAGATGACTGCCTTGTTCAAACCTGAACTTTTAGAGATCATTGTTCTGTTATACTGTATGCACATGATGCATAACTTTTCCATTCACTTTAACAACAAACCTCACTATATGGAATTCTCTCTCTGTGTGTGTGTGTGTGTGTGTGTGTGTGTGTGTGTGTGTGTGTGTGTGTGTGTTTTTTTGTTGGTGATTCACACACACAAACGGGCTTCTTCGCCTGTATAGCCCTTCAAGAAGAGTCTGATTCCTCCAACAGTAACCTCTCTAAATGGTGGGAGGGGTTCGGATAGCTTGCTCCTCCCTTTACCAAGGAGTATTTAAACTGCCCCCTCCCTAACTCCACCTCAGACCAAAGTTTAGAATGAGAGAGCGGTAGAGTGAATTTGTTCTACTCTTCCAGAGATATTTTGAAGAATTAACTCTTTCATATGGAATAATGAAGACTAACTGGATATAGCAGAAACCTTGTTGGATTTTTTTACTCAACGCTATGGTGGCTTACGATGAACTGGGTAGCTTGGTGCCTATAAAACGGACTCTACAAGCTATAGACGGTCAGAACCGAGCCAACAAAGACTCAGAGGTGAGATACTAGATCAATCACTGCTTCTCCCAGAATGTTCTTTCTGCTGGCTTTGTCATTTGGTATCAGTTGGATAGGAACTTGTTCTCTGCTGCGACAGCGATCTCTTATCAGATCTGAGTGAATCAGCACCTTGTTCCTGTTCTTTCTGCTATCAAATCAAACAATTTGTCCCATGCTTCGTAAACAACAGCTTCGTCACAAGCATATTTGTCACATACTTTGTATCTCACCTGACCACTGCACCTTAGTAAGGTGTGTGGTGTGTTTTAGTCTCTGTTCAATTCAAACTTTTAGAGGTATTTGTTCCATGATACTGTCAGGGGTCATAGAACTATCCATCCCTTTAGCTTTGCTTGCTTTTGTGTGAATCTATCTGCCCAGACAGGTAATGTATCCTATCCCTGGGGGTTGAGTAGTACCTCATCAGCACTGTAACAGCAGGGGACAAATAGCCATACAGAGATCAGCACCATGTTTGTGACTTCTCACCAAATTCTTCATACCAATAACATTCTAACTTGGAATGTGTGTGTGGTTTGAAGTTGGAACTTAATGCCAACATTATTGCACATTTTTAGTTTGCCAGTTGGTATTTCCCCCTCCTTTTCTCAGAGCCCTGGGGCAGTGAGTGCAGTGGCTCAGCAGGCTGGGAGCATTCCTCACACAATTAAAGAGAGGGGGGGTAGAACCCAGGTGTGCCTCTTCTTCTCTGACTCACACAGAGCCACTGGTCAGCAGCAGCCTTTCTTACTCACTTCTCTAGTCTCCTTCCTTCCCCCATTCAAGGTTTTTGAGGTTAGATTTCAGAAGGGGGTTCAGGGGGAAGCCAGCGGCTACATTGTCGGTAAATCAGAAAGGAGAAGTTGAGTTCTTCAATGAAGTGAGTAGTCTCATTTCTCAACAGATGTTCATGATTGTGACACCCATTTTTAAACCTAAGTCACTCCACAGTTACTCTTTGATGAGCTCTTTGGTTGGAATACAGGGTAAACAGTGGTGTTCCACTCCCTCAGAGCCCTGCTATCAGCTATGCTGTAATCAGTGAGCGAGCTGCAGGAGCAGGGAGGGACAGCCAAGCCAGCAGGGATTAACATGTGGGGTTACATCAAAGGGAGGCCAGGGGCACAGGAAGGTGCTTTTGGCGGGTGGGGCTGAAAAAGTGGATACATTTAGTTGATGAGCCCTTGGCTCTCTGGTTGGAGATAATGAGGTAGAAGGAGAATTGTGTGGGGGGTTATTAAAATATCACCGGAGGCCAATTTAGGGCATTAGGGAAGATTTGAGTGAGTGCCCATGGTCCCTCAATCTGTGGGGGGGGTTTAACATCTTCATGTTAAACTACTTTTACAAATTAAAAGCAGGAAGAATAAACTACTATATTTACATCTCCTTTCCCCTCAGGCCATATTTGAGTTGACAGTACAGAACGATACAGTCCAGCAGCACAAACCCCGGATATATCTGGCTTCCTGAAGGGAGCGAGACCGAACAGTATTCCAGGGAGTTCCCTGTAGTCAAACTGCCTGGACCAGGACTAGTTTCTATCAGTCTGCAGGTTGTCTCTCCAGCTGATAGTAACACTGGGTGGGCGTACAAAGAACAGCACCCGTGGCCTTTTGTTATTCCAGGGCCAGTCCCCAAATGACAGGAAAGGCACAATGGGCAACACACGTTTCCAAAGTTTACATTGGAAGACCCCTTGATTTCCAAGGCAAATTCCCCCTCTGTTTCCATTGTCCAATGGGGTTTACAGCAGAACTAGTTGGTCACAGTGTGGCCGTTATGGTCCTCTCTCCACTTAGTAATGAGGCCAATTAAAATAAAGTCTAAAGAGGTTTAAAGCAGGCCTGCGTTTTAGGATTGGGATTCCTTTCTGACCACACCATTTCTGGACCACCGTCAGAGCGGTTCGGATGTGGTCAGCGTTGGTCCTCTCGGTTTATTGGCTCTGTGGTTTTGATAAGTTCCTGGACTGTCTGGCGGTCCTGGTCAAAGACCCCGACCACATTTGGACCATGACCCTAGCTGGCCGCAGCCACTGTGGCTTTCACGCCAGACTCTGGGGTGGATCTGTTCTGCAGCTGTGGTCTGCTTCTGGGGCCAGGAGGAGCCTGAATGGCTCTCTGTTTCGCTGAGCCAAGGCAAAATCCCATTCATCCTGAGTCAGGAGAAGGCTCAGAGAGTTTAAGAGCTTAGGGGTACCAATAGACATGCAGCATAGATTTCATAAGACTGATTGTTTTATTCACAAAACATGTCTAATTGCATGATATTTATGGTTGTTTTTGAAGAGGTCTCTCTGTCTGAATTCATTACCTCAGATCTGCTAGTGTGATGTTTGTTGCTGTTGGCAGCAGGCCAGTGCATTAGCAGGGGAGTGTTGCGCTCTCCCTGCCTCAGGGCTCACTCAGTACAGGGGGTTGAAGCGGGATTACCTGGCACAGGTGTGGTGCTTCTCTCACGCGACGAGGGCTCCAGGGCCTGTTCTGACTCGCACCCACAACCTCCCCCCCGAGACTCCTAAAAAAGACTGAAACTTCCAGTATTCTGGTGCCTGTTTAAGACGAGGCCTGTTAGTTCCTCTCTCGCTGGTGGTCTTCCGTCCAGAGTCACACATCAGTTTTACTGTAGCTGTCCAAACACAGTACCGTCCTGTCCCATACCTCCCTGAACTCTGGGAGACGGGAGTTAAACGATGAGGCCTTTTGTCTTCCCATGTTTGAGTGACTGAACAGTCCCAGTCTCACGGCCCGTTTGCTGTAGTCAGGCCATAATGCTGAGTAGTTGTGTTGTGTGTGACAGAGTAAGTGTGTGTAGTGTGAGTGTGTTGGACAGCTGAGAGCAGGGGTGCATTCCTGGCATGCCTCCAGGCCCCTTCTCTGGTCGGCGCCTCTGGGCTGCAGTCTGAAAGAGGGTCTTTGTGCTCCCCCAGCCTGCCCTGGGCTCCTCAGTCCTCACATGATGGAGGCAACAGCTGCTGGGGCTGCTGCTTCTTCCTGCCCGCTGTCTCTATGGCCTGACCCCAGCGCCAAACCCCTCCCTAGTAACAGTTTCCTGACCAAGTCCTTTGTGGGAGGTAGTGTCATCAATAGGGATTCATGGCTGGCATGAGGGCCATGTGATAACAGTCATGGGGGAGCTTCTAGCTGTTTCCTGGTGAGGCTTCTGCTAAAAGAGTTGGAATTCAGATGGTTGGGTTTATGGTAAATGATAAAGGAAGTTTAGGATTTTAAGCCTAATCTGTGTTTTCCCCCCTCTCTCTCTTCTCTCCAGGAACCCAGCAACAAGCGTGTCCGTCCTCTCGGCAGGGTGAGCTCGCTGGCTAACCTCATCTCCCCCGTGAGGAATGGGGCCGTCCGGCGCTTCGGCCAGACCATCCAGTCCATGTCCTTCCGGGGCGATGGCAGTGGTGGCAAGACGCCGGGCGTGCCCCAGAAGCCATGCAGTAAGGCGGTGGCGCCCACGCCGCCCAAGAGACGCAACAGCACGCTGTGGTCAGAGACCTTAGACGTCCACCAGAAGGGCACCTTCTCCACCAAGGAGATCAAGAGACAGGAGGTGAGAGTCAACACCGTCACCTTAGACTTCTCAAATCTCTTTTCACACAAATCCCAATAGAGAAAGAATGGGAACTCAGCTGCAACAATAGATGGTTTGATTAGCTTAGAACAGTGTGAGGTGAGAGACTGAACCACATACCTGATGTCTAGTTCTGCTGGCCCTGCTAAAGCGCTCCAGATGACTGAGTGCGCTCCAGGTCACATAGCCAGACGCCACGGTATTCAACCTAGCCTGGGACAGAGTTATTAAAGCCAGAGGGCTGGGCGCCTTTCCTGTCCCCCCCCCTCTTTCACTCTGTTTTTCTCTTTTGATTCTCATACAAGAGTTCAGACTTGTTTGTTTTGAAAGACCCCTCGGTATTTGTGCTGCGTGAGCTAAGTGGGGTTAGAAGCGGTCAGGGCCCAGTCTGTCACCAGTTTGTTCCAGAGCTGGTGTCTGACGTCACTAATGTACCCCTGGCCTGGCAGACCTCTCAACCAACTGTCAGAATAATCTCAAACCATAAACAACACAGAGAGACAGAGAGTAATTGAGAGAGAAGGGACCCAAGAATTTGGCAACTCATTTGGCATTGATTTGTCCTCTTACTTTAATATGTACTCAGTAATTTGGTGTCCTCTTTAGTTTGATACAGTTTAATATGTACTCAGTAATTTGGTGTCCTCTTTAGTTTGATACAGTTTAATATGTACTGTGTTTTAATTTGGCGTGACATCCTTTTCCATGGTGTTTTAAATATGTCTTTCATCTCCTTCCCCCTCAGGCCATATTTGAGTTGACTCGCGGAGAACAGGACTTGATTGAGGACCTCCAGCTCGCACGCAAGGTTCGTACTTTATTTCAAACCCTCAGAATACATACCAGGCAAACGGATTAAATATGACTAGTTGGCAGCTCTCCTCTACCCATGAAAGCTATAAAAAGCAAGGATTCCATTTCTATCTCACTGAAACCTTTCCTCCAGAGCTATACTTAGCCTCTCCCTCTCTTTCTAAACAAACCGTTAGCCGTTGAATGACCGCTTGGCTCTATTTTCTCTCTCCTCCAGGCGTACCACGACCCCATGCTGAAGCTGAGTATCATGTCGGAGGAGGAGCTGAGCCATATCTTCGGGGACCTGGATGCCTACATCCCCCTCCACGAGGACCTGCTGGCCCAGCTGGCCACAGCCACCGGCCCCGACGGCACCGTGGGACAGATAGGACAAATCGTCGTCAGCTGGGTACGTACAAGGACCTGTGCCCACTCAACTTTGCCCTCTCTCTATCTTCCTCTACCTGTATAAGTATTTATCTAGCAGGAACCAACGTGTTGAAGATGTCATAAACATGCCCCTTTATGACATGGCGTATCTGTATGTTTATCTAGCAGAGAATGGCCAAAGTGCTAACAGTACGGTACATCTCTCTCCCCTCCAGTTGCCAGGGCTGAATGCATACCGAGACTACTGCAGTAACCAGGTGGCGGCCAAGGCCCTGTTGGACCAGAAGAAACAGGACCGGAGGGTGCAGGACTTCCTGCAGCGCTGCCTGGAGTCTCCCTTCAGCAGGAAGCTGGACCTGTGGAGCTTCCTTGACATCCCCCGCTCCCGCCTGTTCAAATACCCCCTCCTGCTCAAGGAGATCCTCAAACACACGGCGCCCGAGCACCCTGACACGCCCCACCTGGAGCTAGCGGTGAGTGGAGACGCCCACAAACACTTATGAATACAGCGTTCTGAAACATCAAATATGTCATTGTATCCTATCCGTCTGTGACTATAACAGTGTGCGTGTGTGTCTCTCCAGATCACCATCATCCAGGATGTGTTGTCTGACATCAACATGAAGAAGGGTGAGTCAGAGAGCCAGTACTACATAGACAAGCTGGAGTACCTGGACGACAGGCAAAGAGACCCGCGCATCGACCAGTGCAAGAGTCTGTTGTGTCACGGCGAGCTACGCAACAAGAGCGGAACAGTGAGTTTAGAACACACACGCATATACACACACATTATAATGCTAAAATATACACACTCGCACTGCAATCCACCTATAGCAATGACTCTTCCCTGGCTCCTTCTAACCCTCACATGCACATACTTGAGCTCTGCACCCCCAAATAAGGCAGTTGGGGCCAAAACTTGGACCTTTTTCCATTAAAAATGAACACATGAATTACATAATCACATGAGAATCTCTACCAATGATAAATCCTCAGGAAAATAATAATAATCTGTTGGCAGATGAGAATGTGAGAAACTATGCCTGAAATGAAACAAAACGTTGGCAAATGATCTGATTTGAATCTTCTTCTTTTTATCTTCTTTCCTTTGTCCTCCAGAAGCTGCATGTGTTCCTGTTCACAGAGCTGTTGGTGATGACCCGGCCTGTGACGCGGAACGAGCACCACTGTTTCCAGGTGTACCGGCAGCCAATCCCGGTGCAGGACCTGGTGCTGGAGGACCTGCAGGATGGAGACGTCAAAATGGGTGGCTCCTTCAGAGGAGCATTCAGTAACTCAGACAAAGGTGAGTCCCTGACCCCTCACCTATGACCTTCCATGTCTATCTAGAGGTTAAAGCCTGTAACTGAAAGTGATGGTTAATTTAACGTCTTGTTCTCTGTTCATCTCCTCAGCCAAGAACATCTTCCGTGTGCGTTTCCATGACCCGTCTCAGGGCCAGTCCCACACGCTGCAGGTCAACGACGTCTTCCACAAGCAGCAGTGGCTCAACTGCCTGCGCAGCGCCATCTCCGTCCACCACCCTGCCGACGTCACCACGCCCGCTTCCTCCCCGGCAGCCGACGCCCACTCTAAGCGGCGCTCCTCCAAAATCTCCTCCATCATCCACACGGAGGAGGCCGACGAGAACTGCCCTTTGACGCCCGCAGGTGCAACGTCCGCCTCCAGTTCGCTATGCGGGGACGAGACCCCCAGTCCCACCTCATCGTCTCCCTCCTCATCGTCTCCCTCCTCCCGCTCCTCATCCTCCTCTTCATCACCACTATCCTCCCCGTCGCCCAAACACAAAACCAAAAAGGACAAGCGCTCCCTCAGTGCCTTAGGGAAGAGGAAGGAGACCATGGTGTAATTAGAGGGGAGAAAATGGACTCCTTGGCGAGCGGACAATATGTTTGTACATAAGGAGGGGGGAGCAGAGTGGGGGGGGGGCTGGGTGTTCCCTCCCTGTGGGACTTTTTATTTATGTGTCTGTGTGTTTTATTATTACAACAGTATTTTGTGTTACTGTCCCCATTGGCAGCTATTTACTTTACTCTTCCATCCCTCCACTGTTTGGTTCTGTCCACAAAGGGGCTAAGTGCATACCATTCAGTATTCTGGAGAGGCCTGCTTGGCTTTCAGTAATTAGAGAGAAGTTGTGCATATTGTCCTGTTTACTGTTCGATTTTTTTTTTTTAAAAGTTTTACTCTCTTTTTTTCAATCTGAACTTACTTGCAGCTCTGTTTAAAACAGCACTGTTTATGGCGCAGTGCTTAAGGGCGCTGTACTGCAGCGCCAGCTGTGCCATCAGAGACTCTGGGTTCGCGCCCAGGCTCTGTCGTAACAGGCCGCGACCGGGAGGTCCGTGGGGCGACGCACAATTGGCCTAGCGTCGTCCAGGTTAGGGAGGGCTTGGCCGGTAGGGATGTCCTTGTCTCATCACGCACCAGTGACTCCTGTGGCGGGCCGGGCGCAGTGCACGCTAACCAAGGTTGCCAGGTGCACGGTGTTTCCTCCGACACATTGGTGCGGCTGGCTTCCGGGTTGGATGCGCGCTGTGTTAAGAAGCAGTGCGGCTTGATTGGGTTGTGTATCGGAGGACGCATGACTTTCAACCTTCGTCTCTCCCGAGCCCGTACAGGAGTTGTAGCAATGAGACAAGATGGTAGCTACTAAAAACAATTGGATACCACGAAATTGGGGAGAAAAGGGGGTCAAATTCAAAACAAACACGTTTTTAAACAGCACTGTTTCTAGCTTTTAGCTGAAGTTATTGAACACTTTGGGGATGTGAGGTGGATAGAAGGGAAGAGTTCCCACAATGGATGAGATACGAAACTGAAAACTATACATTTTGATAAGTCTGATTCGTTGGTGTACTGGAGGACGGGTCTTATTTTTGTACATTCCTAATAACAGATTTTTTTTAATGTTCTGGACACCTTTTTGCATCTACTGCAGTTGATGGCATTCATTTTAATCAAATTGCAGTTTAATGGGGGGGGAAAAAAACATATCAAATGAGATTTTGTTTTACGACAATGTAAAAACAATTTAAACTGAGCCATGTTGGTTTAAAAAGCTGACTCTTCTGAATGAAAATCTATCACTCAATGTAGCAATCTTGCATGGAGTTTTTGACACGGCCACTACCCAGCCACGGTAGTGGCAGGAGCATGTACATACTTGTCTGATGGGTTTGGACCTACTGAGGAGATGACGTATAGCTGAAAGAAACCACAAAGATGGGTTGAGAAGAGCAAAAGAGTATGTTAGAAGAAGATTTAAGAGATGTGGGGAAAAAAAGATGGAAATGTTGAACGTGTTTGAACTGAGAAGTTGGGGTTTTTGTTTTCAAGGTGTGTGTAGCCACTAGCCACGCAATGATGGAGCTCCGAGTGAGTTGGGATGTGGTGCCTTGTCCAAAATGGAGGTTAGAGGCACTGGTCAAAAAGCCAGTGAGAAAAATGTAAAGAAAGACTATGTATGTTTGAGGGTGAAAACAGATGAAGGTGTTGTGAAAGTGTTTTGTAGAAGGAAAATGAGTGTAGAGGGTTTGACTGTTTGAAAAGGGGATGGTAAAGAACTGTACTGAAAAGTGAAGAGCTAGTAAATGGCTGTGATATGACTGCCATGGCCTGTATGTATGTGGTGTAAAAGCATCACAAAAATCTATAATAAAGATCTGTGTAAGAGTTCTATCTGACTTCCTGAGTTACTATCTTTCTATTTTCTTCCAAAAAAATGGACTGAATAACTGTACGTGTCATACATAAACACAATCGTCATCGGCTTTCGGTTGCTGTTTTGGCAACTGTTTTTGAGTTCTCTGAATTGTTTAGATAGTGAATGGCGTGACGACAATGATTACACCATTATGGCATCTCTTAGTCTTGGTTTTAACAGACAAATGACTTAACTTTCCATGGAGCTGTGATGACCCCACTAAACAATGCAGAGCTCATAATTTGGAAATCTTTTCTCAACATTCACCCACATTCCTTCACATGGGCAACTACAAGCAAAAATGTTTCACTTTCAGAGTTACGATGAATTCCTCTTCCCAAACAAACCAGCCCTCGTCCCTCTATCTTATAACAATACAATGTGTTTGTTACGTTACAGCCTTATTCTAAAATGGGTTTAATTGTTTTTTTCCCCTCATCAATCTACGCACAATACCCCATAATCATAAAGCAAAAACAGGTTTTTAGAAATGTTTACAAATTTATTTTAAAAAACTAAAAAAACTTAGCACATTTACATAAGTATTCAGACCCATTACTCAGTACTTTGTTGAAGCACCTTTGACAGCAATTACAGTCTTGAATCTTCTTGGGTATAATGCTACAAGCTTGGCACAACCTGTATTTCGTGAGTTTCTCCCATTCTTCTCTGCAGATTCTCTCAAGCTCTTCAGGTTGGATGGGGAGTGTCGCTGCATAGCTATTTTCAGGTCTCTCCAGAGATGTTGGGGGAGGGGGGGGGGGCAGACCACAGCACAAAGGCAAGAAGGTAGAGACAACAATACATCACGTGAAGCAGCCACAACTGTCAGTAAGAGTGTCCATGATTGAGTCTTTGAATGAAGAGATGGAGATAAAACTGTACAGTCTGAGTGTTTGCAGCTCGTTCCAGTCGCTAGCTGCAGCGAACTGAAAAGAGGAGCGACCCAGGGATGAGTGTGCTTTGGGAACCTTCAACAGAATGTGACTGGCAGAACGGGTGTTGTATGTGGAGGATGAGGGCTGCAGTAGGTATCTCAGATAGGCCTACAGGGGTTTTATAAACAAGCAACAACCAGTGGATCTTGTGACGGGTATACAGAGATGACCAGTTTACAGAGGAGTATAGAGTGCAGTGATGTGTCCTATAAGGACCATTGGTGGCAAGTCTGATGGCCGAATGGTAAAGAACATCTGGCCACTCGAGAGCACCCTCACCTGCCGATCTATAAATTACGTCTCCGTAATCTAGCATGGGTAGGATGGCCATCTGAATCAGGGTTAGTTTGGCGGCAGTGGTGAAAGAGGAGTGATTACGATAGAGGAAACCAAGTCTAGATTTAACTTTAGCCTGCAGCTTAGATATGTGCTGAGAGAAGAACAGTGTACCATCTAGCCATACTCCCAAGTACTTGTATGAGGTGACTACCTCAAGCTCTAAACCCTCAGAGGTAGTAATCACACTGGTGATTGCTGAGGGGCATTCTTCTTACCAAACCACATTACCTTTATTTTGGAGGTGTTCAGAACAAGGTTAAGGGCAGAGAAAGCTTGTTGGACACTAAGAAAGCTCTGTTGTGGAGCGTTTAACACCAAATTCGGGGGCAGCTGAGTGTAAGACTCTACCATCTGCACATAAATGGATAAGAGAGCTTCCTACTGCCTGAGCTATGTTGTTGATGTAAATTGAGAAGTGCACGGGGCCTAGTATTGCGCCATGGGGTACTCCCTTGGTGACAGGTAGTGGCTGAGTCAGCAGATGTTCTGACTTTATACACTGCACACTTTGAGAAAGGTAGTTAGCAAACCATGCCAAAGACCCTCAGAGACAAATACTCCTTAGCCGACCCACAAGAACGGAATGGTCTACCGTATCAAACGCTAAGGCCAAGTCAATAAAAATAGCAGCACAACATTGCTTAGAATCAAGGGCAATGGAGACATCATTTAGGACTTTTAAGGTTGCAGTGACATATCCATAGTCTGAGCGGAGATTGCATACCAGAGAGAATACTATAGACATCAAGCCAGTCAGTTGATTATTGACAAGTTTTTCCAACACTTTTGATAAACAGGGCAAAATAGAAATAGGCCTATAACAGTTAGGATCAGCTTGATCTCCCCCTTTAAATAAAGGACTGCCTTCCAAGCAATGGGAACCTCCCCAGAAAGGAGAGACAGGTTAAAAAGGTCGGAGATAGGCTTGGCGATGATAGGGGCTGCAACCTTAGAAAAAATAATCTAAACCATCTGACCAAGATGTTTTTTTGGGGTCAAGTTTCAGGAGCTCCTCTAGCACCTCAGACTCAGTGACTGCCTGCAGGGAGAAACTTTGTAGCGGGGCAGGGGACAAAGAGGGATCGGCATCGGGGCTAGTCGCATTAGAAGGGGTGGGAGATGAGGGAATGTTAGATGGGCAATAAGACATGGCAAAGTCAAATAGGAATCCTTTGTTCACACATTTAGATATCAATCAAGTGCTTTTTATGAAAGAGGAGATATACACTGAGTATACTACATTTTAGGAACACCTGCTTTCCATGACATAGACTGAACAGGTGATAGCTATGATCCCTTCTTCATGTTACTTTTTAAATCCACTTCAATTAGTGACGGCGAACGGGAGGAGACAGGTTAAAGAAGGATTTTTAAGCCTTGAGACAATGTGTCAAGAACTGCAAAGCTGCTGGGTTTTTCACACTCAACAGTTTCCCGTGTGTATCAAGAATGGTCCACCACCCAAAGGACATCCAGCCAACTTGACACAACTGTGGGAAGCATTGGAGTCAGAATGGGCCAGCAACACTCTGTGGAACGCTTTCGACACCTTGTAGAATCCATGACCCAACGAATTGAGGCTGTTCTGAGAGCAAAAGGGGGAGGTACAACTCAATGTTAGGAAGGTGTTCCTAATGTTTGGTATAGTTAGTGTATAATGTGTGTGTCCAATAATGTGATTGGTAATATAGTGCCAACATAAGTATGGAGTTAAGTTGTGGGCTATGGGAGAGAGAGAGAGAGAGAGAGAGAGAGAGAGAGAGAGAGAGAGAGAGAGAGAGAGAGAGAGAGAGAGAGAGAGAGAGAGAGAGAGAGAGAGAGAGAGAGAGAGAGAGAGAGAGAGAGAGAGAGAGAGAGAGAGAGAGAGAGAGAGAGAGAGAGAGAGAGAGAGAGAGAGAGAGAGAGAGAGAGAGAGAGAGAGAGAGAGAGAGAGAGAGAGAGAGAGAGAGAGAGAGAGAGAGAGAAATAGGGAGTTCATTGCCGACATCACTGTAAACACATTCATATCCAGCAGCATAAAGTAATTTATTAGACTGGTTTAACTTACAGGCATTTTAAATGGTCTCTGTGCAGCCAGTGCTGCTTGGCAGGGCCGAGCTCGGGTTCAGCTTTTATGGAGAAATGGCCTCATGTCTGCTTTTCAGTAACAGGAGAATTCTCAGAGCATTCGCTCATTCTCTCCACAAAGCAAACCTGCTGTTGCATATTTACTTTAACCCAGGCCCTATATACACAAGAACATAATTGTCACAATTCAACGAATGGACACTTAACTTTATTTGCCAGTGAGGTAATGTAAGAAGGGTCTTATCAAGTGTTTGTAGTCAGTAGAAACTAAAACATTTACTTATATTGTTTTTATCTGCTTGAGGAAAGGGATACTTTGTGCTTTTTCGGTTGGATTCCTACAAAGAAAGTCAAAATGAGAAATGATTGTCAGTGTCATTTAACAACTCTGACTGAGACTAAACATGAACCAGTGTCAGCTCACTGCTTGAGGGGTTGTTAGGCTCCAAGCCCTCTGAAAGTATTATACAACTCCCTCATCACTGTGTTCAACTCATGTTTCCTTTCTTGTGTTTCCCTTTGACCCCCAATAAGGAGAACTGGGTAACATCCATCGTTGTGCAACACTATTATACAGTCTTACTTCGTCTTTGGAGCGGAAGGGAGGAGGGGAGAAAACCCCCAGGCGTTCACCGTTGTCCTTTGTGCTTAAGGTGTTTCTAAACAAACAAGGGAACGTTTGGCTTAAAGTGGTCGATAAAACTGCCAAGCTCCCCATTAACAGTAACAACTGCGGTTGTCTAACAGGGCTTTGTCTCAAGTGTGTACTTTTGGGGTGTGGATGTATGCAATTCAATACATGGTCTTTGAAACAGACAGTTACACCATATTATTCTACATGAGGCTACAGTGTCAAAGCATTGCTCTGGATACTGTTCTACCTGTAGATATTCATATGGAGAAAGATATTGATATGGAGAGATATGCAGAGACCATATCAGACAGTGATTGTGATACCATAGTGGCATCAGTTGTTAATGTCATTGGGTCAGGGGGCATTCAACAGAGCTGGCTTGTATCCAGCATGGCAGGAAGTTGTCTCTTTAGGCCACGTAGTTGAAGCTACCCAGTACCCTAACAATCTATCAAAGTACGCCTCCGCAAACCATGGCAAAAATCCCCTATTGCACGATACCATATAATCTCTACTAAATGTTGATATGTGAACCCTGAAGAATGCACAAACAAACACATATGAAAACGCTCGTCCACCCTAAAAAAATATTCCTCTCAGCAGCTCATGGGGACATGTAGTTGAAAGAGCTTGGGGGAGCTGATTGAGACAGACAGCTGTGGCTCGTTGCAGTAACTGATCACCCCTCCATCCGGTAACACTCATCCTAAACCCCCCACCATGCAGCACTCATCCTAAACCCCCCACCATGCAGCACTCATCCCAACTCTTCCGGGTAGACAGCCTACTTTTCTATTACCCCTGGGGTGACAAAAAGACACAGGGATATGATTCAGACCAAGTTGGGAAGCAGCAACTTTTCTACTAAGTGACTAAGTTACATATTACCTTAACAGTGCCATGGAAGTGACACTGTTACTCAATTTCAGAACCAAACCAACTTGACAAAGACTACAATGGGGAAAGGCGATAACACACTCTCCTCTATACGCACTCCCACTCCCATATCAGTGCACTACCCCCGGGCTAGCACTTTGACCCAACTGTTTTCTATTTTCCGAGTGCAATCACACACTCCAATGCTTTGGACAAGCTCCCCAACTCAATTCTCACCACCCCCAGTGAAAAATGTAAAACATATGCACACACCATCAAAGAGTCCTTTGAAATCAAATTGGTTCTGAATTGTAGTAAGTGAAGCCCATGAATAGCCAAAAGGTCAGCCTCCCCTACACACAAGTACATACGTATTACAGAACAAGGATTATCATGTGATAGATGTTATGTTTGATGAAAAGCCCTCAACAGCATTGCCTCCCTTATAGTGCCCGCGAGTCAGAACAGAGTGAAACTGCTAAACTCTTTGTTATGTTAGTGGGTCAGACTCTCAAGGTAGAAATTATCCACTTTGCACAGACCTAGGATCAGTTTTCACAAATTACATCTCAAACTGAACTCATTTGGAGCTAAATATAACATATGACTTGAGACCAGTGCTTAAGGCAACTTCTATGGACTTCATGTTTCTGTCACAAAGACAGTCCTCCGTCCTCACCCTGACATACCAGGGCATCAGAGTGTAGAATTAACAGGCACGTTCAGACACCGTAACACCGTGTCAAAAGGACCTGTCAGCTAAATGCATTTTCCTCTAAGACAAACAGCCTCAGTGATTTCCGCCAAAGACAGTCGCCTCAGGTGAGTGAATTCCCCCTGAAATACAGCTCAAAATTGACTCAAAATAAGATGAACCTGTTTCAGTCTGAAATTTAACTTCAACGTTGTCTTGCTCTAATGGCAGTTATAAATCCTTAATGTCTTAAGCTCCAAAAGATACAGTGCAGAATACCACCAAATACCAAGTAGGCCGTCATTGTAAATACCCATTTGTTCTTAACTGACTTGCCTAGTTAAATGAAGGTTAAATAAAAAATAAATTAATACAATTCAACACCACTGACATTTAGAAGTCCTTAATCATGCTTTCAAGTGCAGAAGGTCACTAGTTTAGCAGAATGGGTGGATAAATCTCTATTGACAATGGGATAACCTTAATTGTGACTGAGTCATGTGTCCTGTTCAGCTAACTTATGTCATGACGTTGGCCTGGGGGTAGGTTTATGACAGTCATAAATACCTCCTCCCCCCCCTTTTTCCTCTCTCTTCCCTACTGATGTTACATTTGCAAACCCTTGGTTAACATAGAGATTATGGGAACATCAGAAGGTGGGGGGAAATGAACTATTTTCTGGTAATCCGACCAATGGAACATATGCGGTGGTACTTAATGAATATGAGGTCAGTTCAGTTGTCATCTGAGACATTCTCATCAATGATAAGATGACATAAACTCTACAGTGGAAAGTCTACACATCAGAGTTATCGGATTCACATGGAATTGTTGTTCAATTTAAATGTTTGAATATTAAATTATTCGTGATGGGATGAAACGTAATTTTAGCTTCTAAAATGTGAGATTTGGGTATTCATAAGTTAGGGCTATGCTCAATCAGTGGCCAGCCCCTGTGAAGGGACATGGGCTATAAAAATGTTCAACACGCCCTCCTCTCCCTTCCTATATAAGCTCTTGACAACAATATAACCTCCTGTTCCGAGGACGTGAGGACGACGGTCCTATGTCAGAATGTTCATATAATAATAATAATAATAATAATAATAATAATAATAATGTTCATATAATAATTACAGAACGAAGCCAACATCAGCGTGAGCTTTGGTTGCGAATGGTATGAACTTCGAACTCTTATTCACTACAGAAGTGATACCTCCTAGCCGTTGAGTTAGCAACAGCAGATGCAAACGAGGGTTAGGAAGGAACAGACAGAGTATCCCATCTATCAACCAACGACATTACTACAACATATGCAATTGACAACCAGAGACATTCTTCAATTCATTCTTCTTCAAGGACTCGGTTGGGCAACACAGCCTCCCATCTACCACCAACCTACCGAAGCGCAGCTCAGAGTAAATATTTATTGCACTTTCCTTTTCCAAATGGGCGGTAATTTAGAATGCATAAGATACTGTATTTACGATAGTACAGCTTCGCCCTTTGTTCCTCAGTCTTCCCGCTCTTTCACTCAAACCCAAACTCTTTTCTTTTGTGTAACAAGCTACCATACGGTATCTGTTCCGCCCGCTCCTTTATGACGTAATTTGTAATCAAGTTATGATTTAATTATGTGTATGTGTAATTCTGTGTGATTAGTTAGGTATTTAGTAAATAAATAATTAAACCCAATTCTGTATTGCTGATTCAACTTGTTAGCCAGGGTTCGTGCAGATAACTAAGAATTTACAACTTTCAGATGAGACTGAATTAGGATGACGATTAATATTGACTGCTATTGATGTAAAATATTACTAGGTCTTTAAGAGTTTATTCGGAAGATAACAGCTCTATAAACATTCTTTCCGACTCTCTAGTTAATTACATTTACATGATGAGCTCAATCAGGTAATATTAATTATGGAGAAATGATTTTATAGAATAGCATGTCATCTCACTTAATCCGGGCATAGCCAAAGACACAACACTTAATATGTAACCAATTGTCATCTTGACAGCTATAACATTTTCTGGTTCATATCAATCTGATGCTCGGCATTATCTTTCCAACCTAGTTTTTGAA
Source organism: Oncorhynchus keta (assembly GCF_023373465.1). NCBI lineage: Eukaryota > Metazoa > Chordata > Actinopteri > Salmoniformes > Salmonidae > Oncorhynchus > Oncorhynchus keta. Next base: position 46,226,763 of record NC_068433.1, read on the forward strand.
GCATGATACTTCTGTGTAATCACTCTCACCCACTTCTCAAATATATAAATAGAAAATGTTTAAATGGAAGATGTATAAAAGGGTATAAACATGCAGGTGTCGCTTTAGGTGAGTAACCCAGATACAACACACCTTGGTTAAGTCACAAAACCAAAGGGATTAGCAGTGGGGTAAAGTACTTAAGTAAAAATACTTTAAAGTAGTACTTAAATTGTTGTTTTGGGGTATCTGTACTTTACTTTGCTATTTATATTTTTGACAATATTTACTTTTGCTTTAAAGAAAAGTATGTACTTTTTACTCCATTCATTTTCCCTGACACCCAAAAGTACTCGTTACATTTTGAATGGACCAATTCGCAAACTTATCAAGAGAACATCCCAGGTCATCCCTACTGCCTCTGATCTGGGGGACTCACTAAGCACAAATACTTTGTTTTTAAATGATGTCTGAGCGTTAGTGTGACTCTGCTAACCATTAAAAAAAAGATAATTGTTCCATCTGGTTCACTTAATATAAGGAGTTTTGAATTATTCATACTTTTACTTTTACTTTTGATACTTAAGTATATTTTAGCAACTACATTTACTTTTGATACTTAAGTATTTTTTTTAACAAATACTTTTAGACTTAGTAAAATACAAGTAGTATTTCACTGGTTGACTTGTACTTGAGTCATTTTCTATTAAGGTATCTTTACTTTTACTCAAGTATGAGAATTGAGTACTTTTTCCACCATTGGGGATTAGTTTGCCATCATCACAAGTGCCTAATGGGCAGTGCATGGCATGCTCATGGCCCTTGCTGTCTCCTCCCCGTTGCCTTTGTGCCAATGCCATTTTTCATACCAGTCACAACACCCCTGTCCTGGTTTATGTCTGGCCTCTTTACACACATGGCATTTTACTAGTGTTGTGTTATACAAGCGTATCGAGCATAAATCTATGGTGTTATGCAGAGGTTGTGTTGTTTTTCCCCACATTTAGGTCATATCTAATCATTTTCAATATGTCTGGAAAATGTTTGTGGAATATGGGGAACGGAAAGGGGATACCTAGTCAGTTGCACAACTAAATGCATTCAACTGAAATGTGTCTTTTGCTTTTAAAGAGACGTTCCGGTAGGCTATTTTGGCGACTACAGTAAGTATTTTTAAACCTCTCTCTATTCGTTGGATGTGTCAATATGTAGTTCATAAATGCATAATCTATGAGCAGAATGACTGTTTTACCTTAATGCAAAAAGATGTTGAATTCAGATTGTCATTGTTTTACCACTATCCACTAAATGTTTTTAAACTATGGTGAGCGACATGATTCAACATGCCAATAAATCAGCTCAATATACTTGGTCATGGAAAGAGTGTTCTTAATGTTTTGTATACTCAGTGTAAAATGAGTGACACAGCAGAGAGAGAGAGAGAGAGAGAGAGAGAGAGAGAGAGAGAGAGAGAGAGAGAGAGAGAGAGAGAGAGAGAGAGAGAGAGAGAGAGAGAGAGAGAGAGAGAGAGAGAGAGAGAGAGAGAGAGATGCACATTATCTGCACATATGACATAGTGTAAATTATTATGTGTATCATGATTAATGGATTTTTTTCGTGGTGGTTGATATATTTTTCCGTAAATCTGAAATGTAAAAGTGGAAATTACAAGCTTACGAAGACTTTTTAAACCTCAAGTTTGAAATGTCCTGCATGGCAGGAAAGTTCTACTGCAACGAGGTGATCAAATTAAGATCGTAAGATCAAACGGTATGTAGACCGTTTGAGTTTTGAGGTGGGACAAAGTTTGGTACAGTATCGCCAGCCAACTGCATCTTGGGAATGTACTAGTAATGCAGCCAAAAAAAGCATACACAACATGCTTTTTGAGGCAGAACATTATTAGATGCCTTATAGTTCAAATCTGTGTTTATTCCCCCAGTTTTCTGCCCATTTCTGGTGTGACAACCAGGTAGGCTACATGTTGCTCTTGAAGCCGTCCTTTAATTTCCTCTGTGAAAGCCTGTGGCTTTAGGGGTCTAAACCACTCACTCTGCTCAGGCTGAAGTGGAGTTTTTCTTGGATGCCTGCATAGCTACGTCAAGAATTTCCCTTTCCCAGTCATTTGTAACTCTGTCCTGTGGTGGTGAGTGTGTAATCAACCAACCCTTATATGCTGAGATATTGAGGCCAGCAATGAGAGGAGCTATGATTTCTGTCGGTCCAAATGTCTGCCAAGACTGGCATAAATGCACACAAACAACTTCACAGATGGTTATCACACACACACACACACACATACACATATACAGTGGGGCAAAAAAGTATTTAGTCAAAAGTATTTATTTAGAGAGGCCTGTAATTTTCATCATAGGTACACTTCAACTATGACAGACAAAATGAGAAGAAAAGAAATCCAGAAAATCACATTGTCGGATTTTTAATGAATTTATTTGCAAATTATGGTGGAAAATAAGTATTTGGTCAATAACAAAAGTATATCTCAATACTTTGTTATATACCCTTTGTTGGCAATGACAGAGGTCAAACGTTTTCTGTAAGTCTTCACAAGGTTTTCACACACTGTTGCTGGTATTTTGGCCCATTCCATGCAGATCTCCTCTAGAGCAGTGATGTTTTGGGGCTGTTGCTGGGCAACACGGACTTTCAACTCCCTCCAAAGATTTTCTATGGAGTTGAGATCTGGAGACTTGCAAGGCCACTCCAGGACCTTGAAATGTTTCTTACGAAGCCACTCGCTTCGTTGCATTGTCATGTTGAAAGACCCAGCCACGTTTCATCTTCAATGCCCTTGTTGATGGAAGGAGGTTTTCACTCAAAATTTCACGATACATGGCCCCATTCATTCTTTCCTTTACACGGATCAGTCGTCCTGGTCCCTTTGGAGAAAAACAGCCCCAAAGCATGATGTTTCCACCCCCATGCTTCAGAGTAGGTATGGTGTTCTTTGGATGCAACTCAGCATTTTTTGTCCTCCAAACACGACGAGTTGAGTTTTTACCAAAAATGTATATTTTGGTTTCATCTGACCATATGACATTCTCCCAATCTTCTTCTGGATCATCCAAATGCTCTCTAGCAAACTTCAGATGGGCCTGGACATGTACTGGCTTAAGCAGGAAGACACGACTGGCACTGCAGGATTTGAGTCCCTGGCGGCGTAGTGTGTTACTGATGGTAGGCTTTGTTACTTTGGTCCCAGCCCTCTGCAGGTCATTCACTAGGTCCCCCCGTGTGGTTCTGGGATTTTTGCTCACCGTTCTTGTGATCATTTCCACCCCACGGGGTGAGATCTTGCGTGGAGCCCCAGATCGAAGGATTATCAGTGGTCTTGTATGTCTTCCATTTCCTAATAATTGCTCCCACAGTTGATTTCTTCAAACCAAGCTGCTTACCTATTGCAGATTCAGTCTTCCCAGCCTGGTGCAGGTCTACAATTTTGTTTCTGGTGTCCTTTGACAGCTCTTTGGTCTTGGCCATAGTGGAGTTTGGAGTGTGACTGTTTAAGGTTGTGGACAGGTGTATTTTATACTGATAACAAGTTCAAACCGGTGCCATTAATACAGGTAACGAGTGGAGGACAGAGGAGCCTCTTAAAGAAGAAGTTACAGGTCTGTGAGAACCAGAAATCTTGCTTGTTTGTAGGTGACCAAATACTTATTTTCCACCATAATTTGCAAATAAATTCATTAAAAATCCTACAATGTGATTTTCTGGATTTTTTTTCAAATTTTGTCTGTCATAGTTGAAGTGTACCGATGATGAAAATTACAGGCCTCTCTTATCTTTTTAAGTGGGAGAACTTGCACAATTGGTGGCTGACTAAATACTTTTTGCCCCACTGTACTTTTTGCCCCACATCCATCTAGATCCACATCATACTATTTTAGAGGCACGCAGACTGCAGACAAGTTATTTGTGAGAAGTGCTAAAAAATGCACCTGCACTGTGATAGTCTCAGAGGTCCGTTAAAAGTGCAGAGAGCATCATGAAGAACAAGGAACACACCAGGCAGGTCCGAGATACTGCTGTGAAGAAGTTTAAAGCCGGATTTGGATACAAAAAGATTTCCCAAGCTTTAAACATCCCAAGGAGCACTGTGCAAGCGATAATATTGAAATGGAAGGAGTATCAGACCACTGCAAATCTACCAAGACCTGGCCGTCCCTCTAAACTTTCAGCTCATACAAGGAGAAGACTGATCAGAGATGCAGCCAAGAGGCCCATGATCACTCTGGATGAACTGCAGAGATCTACAGCTAAGGTGGGACACTCTGTCCATAGGACAACAATCAGTCGTATATTGCACAAATCTGGCCTTTATGGAAGAGTGGCAAGAAGAAAGCCATTTCTTAAAGATATTCATAAAAAGTGTTGTTTAAAGCCACCTGGGAGACACACCAAACATGTGGAAGAAGGTGCTCTGGTCAGATGAAACCAAAATTGAACTTTTTGGCAACAATGCAAAACGTTATGTTTGACGTAAAAGCAACACAGCTCATCACCCTGAACACACCATCCCCACTGTCAAACATGGTGGTGGCAGCATCATGGTTTGGGCCTGCTTTTCTTCAGCAGGGACAGGGAAGATGGTTAAAATTGATGGGAAGATGGATGGAGCCAAATACAGGACCATTCTGGAAGAAAACCTGATGGAGTCTGCAAAAGACCTGAGACTGGGACGGAGATTTGTCTTCCAACAAGACAATGATCCAAAACATAAAGCAAAATCTACAATGGAATGGTTCAAAAATAAACATATCCAGGTGTTAGAATGGCCAAGTCAAAGTCCAGACCTGAATCCAATCGAGAATCTGTGGAAAGAACTGAAAACTGCTGTTCACAAATGCTCTCCATCCAACCTCATTGAGCTCGAGCTGTTTTGCAAGGAGGAATGGGGAAACTTTTCAGTCTCTCGATGTGCAAAACTGATAGAGACATACCCCAAGCGACTTACAGCTGTAATCGCAGCAAATGGTGGCGTTACAAAGTATTAACTTAAGGGGGCTGAATAATTTTGCACGCCCAATTTTTCAGTTTTTGATTTGTTATAAAAGTTTGAAATATCCAATAAATGTTCTTCCACTTCATGATTGTGTCCCACTTGTTGTTGATTCTTCACAAAAAAAATACAGTTTTATATCTTTATGTTTGAAGCCTGAAATGTGGCAAAAGGTCGCAAAGTTCAAGGGGGCCGAATACTTTCGCAAGGCACTGTATATGGATGGTTCAGTGACAGTGGCGACACGTCATTCAGGGCAGGTGGGGCAGAGCTTGTTTTGAACCCCACATTTGTTGGGGGGGGGGGTTACCTGTTTTGCATGTTATTTTGGCATTAATATGTGACACATGTCAGTCTGCAAACAACATAAAAAAAATACAAATAAGCATTGAGTTAAGAAAGCCACAAACAAACATGGTCTCTCTTTTACTTTCTTGAGTAAAGGCAGCTCCAAAATGCAGGTGTTTCAGTCTAGCTCAGTGCTTTCTGTGGTGCTGGGCCAGAGGAAAATACGGAGCGTATGGGTTGGTAATGTTCTCTAGTTACGCCGTGATTGACTCAGTGTTCTGTCACTCATGAGGACAATCTGCAAGGAGAGCTTGAAAATTCAAGTCCCTTGGGTGCTGCAATAGTTACATTAGAAGTGCCCATCCAGAAAGGCTCAAGGTCATTGGTCACAGATAAAATTACGTCAAATCAAATGATATCTACAGTAGTTTGATTGGACTGATGTCAACATCTTATTTTCAAAAGCTTAGCTAGCAGTCATCTTCATGAATCAAGTCGACAATATACTGGCAAAACCTTTTTAATCCTTGTCATACGAAGAGAAATGATGAATAGAAATGATAGATTAAACATATCAGTGCTCATTGGCCATTGAACATGGACATTACACAACAAGTTGGAAATTGCAAATTCAACAATATATTTTTTGGAAGTGATCTGTGACAGTGGCTAACTGCAGCACTGCAAAGCAATCACTAGCCTGCTATTCAGTGGAGTGGCATTGTGGTCCCACATCTGGGATTAAGTGTCTCTTTTCCATGTTTACAATGATAAACATTCAACATTGGCCATGCTTTCAATGAAGCATGATTTGTGCCGCACTCAAAACAACTCTTAGCTGCAAAAATGTGACTTTAGTGAGTTCAAGACAACTTTGAATTCCAGAAAAAAGTTTGCTCCGACTGGGAAATACGTTTTGAACGGTATTACTCCAACTTGTAAATTGGGAACTCGGGCCTCTTTCTAGAGCTACGACCTGGAGATCAATGACGTCATCATGATTCACAACTTTTTTTCCCCCCGAGTTCCCAGTTGTCTTGAAAGCACCATAAATCCAGAGAATGCCAGACTTTGATGACAAAAGTTGCCCACGAAGAACCGCCCACCACCTTCCTGTTCAAGTGAGCACAGCACAACAAGGTGAGTCCAAAAATGTCTTGTATGCCGCTGCATAAATTATGTCATATACCAGGGAGTGTCACGGCTTTCTTCTGTGGCCGAAGGAGAGGACCAAAACGCAGCGTGGTAAAAGTGTTCGTCATTTTAATGGAAAAACGGAACACTACAAAACAACAAGGGGTCAACCGTGAAGCTAATGAATAATCGTGCTGACACAAACACTACACATAGACAATCACCCACAACCCACAATTACAAAACAGGCTACCTAAATATGGTTCCCAATCAGAGACAGGTGTTAGTCATGTGTGTGTGTGTGTGTGTGTGTGTGTGTGTGTGTGTGTGTGTGTGTGTGTGTGTGTGTGTGTGTGTGTGTGTGTGTGTGTGTGTGTGTGTGTGTGTGTGTGTGTGTGTGTGTGTGTGTGTGTGTGTGTGTGTGTGTGTGTGTGTGTGTTTGTTTGTATGTTACTAACTGTGTATTTATTCCTTGTGTTATCTTTCTATTATTTATCTTGTTCCTCTCTGTGTTGTTGGGAAGGGCTCGTAAGTAAGCATTTCACTGTTAGTCTACACCTGTTTACCAAGCATGTGACAAATAACATGTGATTGATTTATTGTATATGTGTGTGTTTGTATACTTTGAGTAGATGTGGACGTGACAGTGTGTGCGCGTGCAATACTAGCTTTTATTGTTTATTTTTGCTCTCGTGCGTGCGTGTATTCCATTGTGAGTAAGTATGTATTGTTAGTGTGTGTGTGTGTGTGTGTGTGTGTGTGTGTGCGTGCGTGCGTGCGTGCGTGCGTGCGTGTGTGTGTGTGTGTGTGTGTGAGAACACTGCCTCATAAACAGAGGAATGGGATAGTGATTTATAGGTGTCCTGAGTTACACAGTTCTCTTTGTGTACACAACACGGACCTTTAAATGAAGACTTGGCACAACCAACCTCCTGCCGTACTGCCTTAAGGCTTTAGTCTCTGTGTTCATCTCTGGAATTCTACTTAGAAAACTCAACTGAGATTGAATTAGCAGGCTTTTGTTACAGATGTAGGAATTTCATTTGATCACCCTGTCGCAGGATAATTTTCAGGAAATGTAAAACTTGAAGTGTATTTGAGGTCGGTGGCAATTTTTTTCTTGAGGCAAGCCGAAGTTGGTAGCCCGAAGTCTATGCCCCCTCATTGGTGATTGGTAAACAGACAGGGATTTTTCAATTAAGTGTTTGTTGTCATTCAGCGAGAGACAAATCGTTTTTATGCAAATATTTTCACTTGAGAAATACTGCAATATCACTGCAATAACATCTTAGTTGCACAACTAAGATCTCCTCAGCAAAAACATCAAAATGAATGACAGATTTCTTTAGTTATCTTAGATTAGTAAGTATCCAACCTTTTTTCCCCATTTTCGCCTAAAATGACATACCCAAATCTAACTGCCTGTAACTCAGGACATGAGGCAAGCATATGAATATTTTTGATACCATTTCAAAGGAAACACTTTGAAGTTTGTGGAAATGTTTGATTAATGTAGGAGAATATAATACATTAGATCTGGTAAAAGATAATACTAAGAAAAAAAACGTGTTTTTTTTTGTAACATCAACTTTGAAATGCAAGGGAAGGGCCATAATGTATTATTCCAGCCCAGGCGCAATTACGATTTTGTCCACTAGATGGCAGCAGTGTACGTGCAAAGTTTTAGACTGATCCAACGAACCATTGTATTTCTGTTCTAAATTTTGTATCAAGACTGCCCAATTGGTTTATTAATACATTTTCAAGTTCATAACAAGTTCATAACTGTGCACTCTCCTCAAACAATAGCATGATATTCTTTCACTGTAATAGCTACTGTAAATTGGATAGTGCAGTTAGATTAACAACAATTTAAGCTTTCTGCCAATATCAGATATGTCTATGTCCTGGGAAATGTTCTTGTTACAACCTCATGTTAATCACATTAGCCTACGTTAGCGCAACCTTCCCGCGAGGGACCCAATGATCCTGTAGAGGCTAACCACATAGCCTCAGGGAAGGATTTGAGTTTACACCCACCCATCCACATAACCCAGAACCCACCTCCTCCCCAACTCTAAGAGGGTTAACGTTTATTTAAAAAAAACATTTTTTTAATCTCTGACGCCAGTTTGGAAGATTGACAATTCAGAGGGAGATCAGTCTCTACGATCCTGAACTTGGCTCATAAATATCACTATTTTTGTAAGAGATATTTCATTCTAGACCACACAGCTAGGAGGAAAGACCTCAGGGATACAATCCTACAGATTTCCTAGCAGGTCAACCATCCAGAAATGGGACTGTACAGTCCTCCTGATTAAGAGACTCAAGACCTCCAAAATACCTGAGTGGAGTACTCCTATATACCATACTTCCAAAGTCAGTATATCACTTTTAGAAGAGTGCATTTCTTTCAAAATAACCATTACATTATCCTGAAAACAGAGAACAGGGGACTCTACTGAAGGTGGGATACCGGTGTATGTATGGAGGAGGGGTAGAGTTGCCTAAAGCCGTCCGCATGTTTCGGTTCGGCTGAAGCGAACAAGTGTTAAAAGGCCCCTTGAGGCCGTAGCCAGGATACTTCCTCAAAATAATAAGAATTAGCTTGAGTTATTTAGCCTTGTTGAAAAATCCCCCATCTCCCCTCTGTGCTATGTCTGTGTTCCTGGTAAACCAGATTTAGAAGCTTTTAGGGAGCTGCAGAGGAGGCAGCATTGAACTACTGGTCCATTGTTCTTCAGTGAACCTGTGTGGCCCCTGTCTCCTCCCAGTGGTTTCTAACAGGTTAACTTCAATTTGTCATGTCTTCACACTGAGCTTAGTATGGTGGATGAGGAGCAGTCACAGAGATGAGTGTTTCCCCTAGGATTATTTGAAGCAACGGTGGGAAAGTTGGTGGCGGGGTAGTGGGCGGGGTAGTGAGCGAGGTAATAGGCGTGGCCAATGACAACATTTTCCCTGCAATTTTACACATTTTACCATAGCTTATGCCATCTTCTTATGCTCTCTGAGTAACTCAAGCATTTTAACAAAATCAATGGGGGCCCCATGCCATGACATTTGGGAGAAAAAATATATATTCCTGACTGTCTGGTTTTTATTCTGGTGGTTGTGAGTTCTCAAAGATTATCTTATTTAAAAATATATAGCTCCATTATCTTTTCTACATAATGTATGTCTGGTTTTAGTCATTTAAGTTTACACTGGAAAACATTTTATCATCCCAAAGATTAGGCCACGGTTTATATCGGGAAAACACTGGAGAACTATTGCGGTCCTTCTGTAGCTCAGTTGGTAGAGCATGGCGCTTGTAACGCCAGGGTAGTGGGTTCGATCCCCGGGACCACCCATACGTAGAATGTATGCACACATGGACTGTAAGTCGCTTTGGATAAAAGCGTCTGCTAAATGGCATATATATATATATATTATATATATATATTGCTTTTGTACAGGAACAATGCAATCTAGTTTGGTTTAATTTGAATAATTTCCCATAGCGAACAAAACAAAAATATTCCTTTTAAATGAAGGAATTCAGAATGGCAGTTTTATGTAGGTTTTCCCTTCTGGTTTCTGAGAATCAAGGTCTCCCGTCATGTAAAGTATTCGGATAGCGTTCTGAACAACATCCAACTCTGTAGCATCAAACAGCTAGAATATACAAACGCCAACCCACAGCCCATCATTGTACAAACATCTTCGTCCTCCCCGCCTGCCCTCTTCCCGATCTGTTAAACGTGGTGAGCGAGGTATGTGAAGTCAAGACCTTGATTTACTTCCAGACCATCGCTCAACTCCACACCAACAGCAAAGCAAGAAGACAGTGTCCTCAAGCTTCAATGATGTGTTCCCTTTCCTGTTGAGAAACGTCATGTCTTTGATTCGTTGTTGTTTTTCCACCTCTGTCTGTCTCTCATTTCTTTCTTGTCTCAAAAGGGTCATCCGGACAGGGAACATCTCGTTAAAATCGACGCTCAGTTTACTAGCATCAACGTCATTCTCCTAAACTATTACCCATATTGCTTAGAAATGACATTGACATGCATTGTTAAAACAATAGAGTGTGCACCTATGAAATGCTCATTTGACTGGGGGGTTCATAAGAGTTCCACAAAACCAAACCAGAAGCCATAGCTCTTTCCTATAGTGTTATTGCAATGCAGCAGCACAGGTACTGTCAGGTGAGGGGTTGAAAGGTGAGAGTGAGTGTGTGTTTATTTTTTGCGCAACATGTGGTAGAAGACTGTTTTTGTGCGTCAATAAGAAAGATATTGAGTAACAATATGTTTCTGATTGAGCGATTAACAATGAGTGTGTGTGTCTGTGGGTGCGTGCGTGTGAGTGCAGGTTTGGGTGGGGTGCTGTATTTCCTAACCACCGATGACTGACACGTTGGTGTCGGTCAGCCGCCTGGGCACTGAGGTATGTCCAGTATGCGAACTCTCTTCTCTGAAAGTTTCTGCACACAATTCCCAAACACACACCCTTCTGTCTCTATATTCTCTGGAGCTGGGAACCCCCCCCCCCCAGAAGATTGTCACTGGGCCTGGTCTGGTCCTTACCTGGGTCAGGTCAACCCGTTCCCTGCAGTCGATCGCGTGTGAGAGGCCCAGCCATCTGGATGTCATCCATGTCCTCAGGGAACACCATGTGTTGTTCAGGGTGTTATTCACTGTGTTACTCATTCACTCACTCAGTTTACCTCAGGCCTAGCAGTACACTCTCCAGTACACACTTCGGCGTGACACTTTTTTCTGGGCAGGCCTTGCTTTGCCAACACTGGTAGAGTCACCCCTTGCCAATAGTCAACTTGGCTACAGAGACAAACAGAGAGAGAATACAGACCTGTGCCGTCCATTAGGCTGCCGGCGACACGTCAGACAGCACGCCTCAACAGAGCACTTCAAGTTGAATATCAACAACACAGGTTACATAATGCCTTCAATAACAAAACTCTTCACCCCAAATACAATCATGCCCGACAAGCTGAAACATCAAACAGCTGCAACACAGTACAGTACTACATCCCTCTGCGGGCTAAGAAGCTTGAGCATGACAATATTGTCTTTCTCCACAGGAGTATTCCAATGAAAACACGGGCCCTCGTCTCTTGTACTCTCTTCAGCCCCCAAGCGACAATAGCAACCGTCTGGGTTTAGTCCTGGTGGTCAAAACATTTCAGCATGACAGAGGGCCCACTGTACTGTCTGTGCATACCTGTCCTGGTCTGACCCTCTAGCAGACTGACTTGGTTGACAGAGCCTCATCACTGCGGAGGATAAGGCAATGTCCCCTTTTTTTATTTCACTGGAGGGAAGGAGGTTCTTAGGATATCCATCCCAGTGTATTATAGGCCTAACTGCTGCGGGGTTTATCTAGGTGTAATATTGACTTTGGTATGATCTTCAAAGTTGTTGTAATACTTACCTTTATTTGATCAGGTTTGAACACTCACATTTACAATGAAGGCCCTGGGAGCAGGGAATGTAAACCACCTGGCAGAACCATGCACTCTCTAACCTGTTCCAAGGTGTCCAATGTCTCCACTCTAAAGCCATCAGGTTTACACCTGGATCACGCTGTTAAGGCTTACTAGGATTTTGGGGCCCATAAGCCTCTTGTTCAGAAGCTTACTGAGGTGTTTCTAGGACAGATTTAGATCATGTCTCCCTTGTCTTTGCATGCCTTCTCCAGACTGACACCTCTTGTAAGTGCGGGGTTAGGAAAAAATACCCCGTATAGGAACAATAGAACACCCTTAGAAAAAAAGGGTTCCAAAAGGGGGCTGTCTCCATAGGATAACCCTTTTTTGGTTACATGTAGAACCCGGTGTGAAAAGGGTTCTTCCTGGAAACAAAAAGGGTTCTCCAATGGGGACAGCCAAATAATTATTTTAGGTTCTAGAAAGCACTTATTTTTCTAAGATTGTAGATGAGAGATCACATGGCTTCAAAATAAATTAAAATAGCTAAACTATCAATATAAATGACATTTATCTATCCAAATGTTCCTACATAAATAAAACAATAATCTCTGTGAGTTTAACATGTCAGAGGCAGGCAGTCAACCAGAACAGTATAATCAAGCTGTTTGTGAGAAGAGTCAATTTAACTGAGCCAAAAGGCAAAATGAAATGGAAACATTCCACTGCAATAATCGTGAAACCCTCATCCGTCCAGTAACAATGACCACTAAGACATTAACAATAATACATTATCCAGTGGGGGTAAAGTGGGGGGTATTTTCAGAGGGCCCTAAAGTATTACCATAAAAACACAGGACTGGATGTGGAGGATGCACATTTCTCTGCTAACATAATGCTTCGTAAGCTATTATTTTTCATTCAAGGGTCATTACATGAAGTCATGGTTGTAAGGTTTTATTATCTTTCATTTTAAAGAGGGAGTTGTTTCCTCTCCATTTTCCACTAACTGAAAAAAAAATGCTTTCCAAAGTGGAACCTTGGCAACAGTATCCTGAGCTGTTTACGTGTAAAAAAAAAAAATATATATATATATAAAAAATCTGCACAAAAAAAATACATTTGAGATGACCAACCCATGTCAGCTGCCTAAAGCTAAACAGAAGGCCCTCGGAACAGCAGTTAGATCAACCCCTAGTTAGACCTGCCAGCTGCCTAAAGCTAAACAGAAGACCCTTGGAACAGCAGTTAGATCAACCCCTAGTTAGACCTGCCAGCTGCCTAAAGCTAAACAAAAGGCCCTCAGAACAGCAGTTATTGTATTCCAACAAGTAATCTATATCAAGCCTTTTATTTACTACATGTTGTAACCCATACTTCTGAGGGAACACCAGTTTATATTGTGCTACATCAGTAAAACACAACTACACTCAATTTATGGATGATCGTCTGGTATGGATAACATGCAACACTGTACGACACACACCCAACTCCACTTGAGTTTACAGTTCAGTGGTATGCTGATCCACTGGGCTTTAGATACATACAGTGAGGAAAAAAAGTATTTGATCCCCTGCTGATTTTGTACGTTTGACCACTGACAATGAAATGATCAGTCTATCATTTTAATGGTAGGTGTATTTGAACAGTGAGAGACAGAATAACAACTAAAAAATCCAGAAAACGCATGTCAAAAATGTTATAAATTGATTTGCATTTTAATGAGGGAAAAAGTATTTCACCCCCTCTCAACCAGAAAGATTTCCGGCTCCCAGGTGTCTTTTATACAGGTAACGAGCTGAGATTAGGAGCACACTCTTAAAGGGAGTGCTCCTAATCTCAGTTTGTTACCTGTATAAAAGACACCTGTCCACAGAAGCAATCAATCAGATTCCAAAACCTCCACCATGGCCAAGACTCTCTAAGGATGTCAGGGACAAGATTGTTGACCTACACAAGGCCAAGCAGCTTGGTGAGAAGGTGACAACAGTTGGTTGCAAATGGAAGAAACACAAAAGAACTGTCAATCTCCCTCGGCCTGGGACTCCATGCAAGATCTCACCTTGTGGAGTTGCAATGATCATAAGAACGGTGAGGAATCAGCCCAGAACTACATGGGAGGATCTTGTCAATGATCTCAAGGCAGCTGGGACCATAGTCACCAAGAAAACAATTGGTAACACACTACGCCGTGAAGGACTGAAATCCTGCAGCGCTCTCAATGTCCCCCTGCTCAAGAAAGCACATATACATGCCCGTCTGCAGTTTGCCAATGAACATCTGAATGATTCAGAGGACAACTGGGTGAAAGTGTTGTAGTCAGATGAAACCAAAATGGAGCTCTTTGGCATAAACTCAACTCGCCGTGTTTGGAGGAGGAGGAATGCTGCCTATGACCCCAAGAACACCATCCCCACCGTCAAACATGGAGGTGGAAACATTATGCTGTGGAGGTGCTCCATCATGCCTACCATTACAATTATAGACTGATCATTTCTTTGTCAGTGGGCAAACGTACAAAATCAGCCATGGGATCAACTACTTTTTTCCCTCACTGTACAGTATACATACAGCGTGATAAAGGCAAAGGGAAAACTCCCCTTCTCATTATGGTTAATCAGACACAATATTTCAGCATGAGAACCCGAGGGCAGGTTGAGCTAACCCTCAAGCAGTGACAGAACACTTGGGAAAGATGTCAAGATTTTGTTGAATTGATTAGAGATTGATTGCTTGTGTGTCGGTGGCACGGTGGGGTGAGGTAGGATTAAACTCCCAAAGCAGGTCAGAACATGCTTCAGACGTGGTCGGGCAGGTGCAACACTGGACCGGTAGGGATACAGTGTCAAATGTGTGATAATCTTGAAATTGCAGTCAACTTGTCATTTCTGATAATACTGTTGTTTTTGATCCTCTGTGGTCTTTTTAAAGGCTGAATTGAGGCAAGATGACCCCATTTCTCCTAAAAGCTGATGTCAGGGGTTTGTTTATCTGGTCTGTGCTGTGTCATTGGTTGCCAGGGTCCTACGACAACGTAGAGAGGTGCTACCACGTGTGGCAGAGCCATGCGAGCCAGCAGCAACACCTGCATGGCATGTTGTCTGTCAACAGCGAGACATGGCACTCTGTTTTTCCTGCTGTGTATTCTGAGAAAAGTTAAGCACCACGTAGGTGATTTTCGGAGAAAACCAAATGCCACTGCTTGGACATAAACAACTAATTAAGAACGTCTAAGTGAAAGAAATCATATTATTTAAGTCTTTAACGTCACAACGGGGTGTTAGGAAAATCCCCACAGAGAAAAGAGTTGATGTGTAAGATTATTATTCCTTGTTCGTGGGCTTGTACTTGTAATCACGTTCCCTCCCAATTAGCAGTTGTACATTGGACTAACAAATATCACACCCCCAGTTACAGTAGATATCAAATATCACAAGTTACAGTAGATATCAAATACCACCAGTTACAGCAGATATCAAATACCACCAGTTACAGTAGATATCACCAGTTACAGTAGATATCAAATACCACCAGTTACAGTAGATATCCAATACCACCAGTTATAGTAGATATCAAACACCACCAGTTACAGTAGATATAAAATACCACCAGTTACAGTAGATATCAAATACCACCAGTTACAGTAGATATCAAATACCACCAGTTACAGTAGATATCACCAGTTACAGTAGATATCACCAGTTACAGTAGATATCAAATACCACCAGTTGCAGTAGATATAACCAGTTACAGTAGATATCAAATACCACCAGTTACAGTAGATACCACCAGTTACAGTAGATATCAAATACCACCAGTTGCAGTAGATATCAAACACCACCAGTTACAGTAGATATCAAACACCACCAGTTACAGTAGATATCAAATACCACCAGTTACAGTAGATATCAAATACCACCAGTTACAGTAGATATCAAATACCACCAGTTACAGTAGATATCAAATACCACCAGTTACAGTAGATATCAAATACCACCAGTTACAGTAGATATCAAACACCACCAGTTACAGTAGATATCAAATACCACCAGTTACAGTATATATCAAATAACACCAGTTACAGTAGATATCACCAGTTACAGTAGATATCAAATACCACCAGTTACAGTAGATATCAAATACCACCAGTTACAGTATATATCAAATAACACCAGTTACAGTAGATATCAAACACCACCAGTTACAGTAGATATCAAACACCACCAGTTACAGTAGATATCAAATACCACCAGTTACAGTAGATATCAAACACCACCAGTTACAGTAGATATCAAATACCACCAGTTACAGTAGATAGCAAATACCACCAGTTACAGTAGATATCAAATACCACCAGTTACAGTAGATATCAAATACCACCAGTTACAGTAGATATCAAACACCACCAGTTACAGTAGATATCAAATACCACCAGTTACAGTAGATAGCAAATACCACCAGTTACAGTATATATCAAATACCACCAGTTACAGTATATATCAAATACCACCAGTTACAGTAGATATCAAATACCACCAGTTACAGTAGATATCACCAGTTACAGTAAATATAAAATACCACCAGTTACAGTAGATATCAAATACCACCAGTTACAGTAGATATCACCAGTTACAGGAGATATCACCAGTTACAGTAGATATCAAATACCACCAGTTACAGTAGATATCACCAGTTACAGTAGATATCACCAGTTACTGCAGATATCAAATACCACCAGTTACAGTAGATATCACCAGTTACAGGAGATATCACCAGTTACTGCAGATATCACCAGTTACAGGAGATATCACCAGTTACAGTAGATATCAAATACCACCAGTTACAGTAGATATCACCAGTTACAGTGGATATCAAGTTATGCATTGAACTGTATGTACAGTCGGGGCCAAAAGTTTTGAGTATGACACGAATATTAATTTCCAGAAAGTTTGCCGCTTCAGTGTCTAGATGTTTTTGTCAGATGTTATTATGGAATACTGCAGTATAATTACAAGCATTTCATAAGTGTCAAAGGCTTTAATTGACAATTACATGAAGTTGATGCAAACAGTCAATATTTGCAGTGTTGACCCTTCTTTTTCAAGACCTCTGCAATCCGCCCTGGCATGCTGTCAATTAACTTCTGGGCCACATCCAGATTAATGGCAGCCCATTATTGCATAATCAATGAGGATTGACCACATGTTCTCAGTGGGATTAAGGTCTGGGAAGTTTCCTGGCCATGGACCCAAAATATAGATGTTTTGTTCCCCGAGCCACTTAGTTATCTTTTGCCTTATGGCAAGGTGCTCTATCATGCTGGAAAAGGCATTATTCATCACCAAACTGTTCCTGGATGGTTGGGAGAAGTTGCTCTTAGAGGATGTGTTGGTACCATTCTTTATTCAAGGCTGTGTTCTTAGGCAAAATTGTGAGTGAGCCCACTCCCTTGGCTGAGAAGCAACCCGACACATGAATGGTCTCAGGATGCTTTACTGTTGGCATGACACAGAACTGATGGTAGCGCTCACCGTGTCTTCTCCAGACAAGCTTTTTTCCAGATGCCCAAAACAATCAGAAAAGGGATTCATCAGAGAAAATTACTTGACCCTAGTCCTCAGAAGTCCAATCCCTGTACCTTTTGCAGTCTCTATCAGTCTGTCCCTGATATCAGTCTGTATCAGTCTGTCCCTGATGTTTTTCCTGGATAGAAGTGGCTTCTTTGCTGCCCTTCTTGACACCAGGCCATCCTCCAAAAGTCTTCGCCTCACTGTGCATGCAGATGCACTCACACCTGCCTGCTGCCATTCCTGAGCAAGCTCTGTACTGGTGGTGCCCCGATCCCGCAGCTGAATCAACTTTAGGAGACGGTCCTGGCACTTGCTGGACTTTCTTGGGCACCCCGAAGCCTTCTTCACAACAATTGAACTGCTTTCCTTGAAGTTCTTGATGATCCGATAAATGGTTGATTTAGGTGCAATCTTACTGGCTGCAATATCCTTGCCTGTGAAGCCCTTTTTTCGTGCAAAGCAATGATGACAGCACATGTTTCCATGTAAATAACCATGGTTGACAGAGGAAGAACAATGATTCCAGCCTTGTCCTCGTCATCACTCACACCTGTGTTAACGAGAAAATCACTGACATGATGTCAGCTGGTCCTTTTGTGGCAGGGCTGAAATGCAGTGGAAACGTTTTTTGGGGATTCAGTTCATTTGCATGGCATATAGGTGCAAATAGGTATTGCAATTCATCTGATCACTCTTCATAACATTCTGGAGTATATGCAAATTGCCATCATACAAACAAATTTGTGTCATTCTCAAAAGTTTTGGCTACAACTGTACACTATATAGTGATGTCAGACACACAGGCAATCTCTGTTCTTTGTTGTGTGGACAACCTTCGCATTATCGACTGTGACTCAGGATGCAGAGAAAGGGAAAGAGATTGAGATTGAGAGAGGGAGAGAGATTGAGATTGAGAGAGGGAGAGAGATTGAGATTGAGAGAGGGAGAGAGATTGAGATTGAGAGAGGGAGAGAGATTGAGATTGAGAGATTGAGTTTGAGAGGGAGAGAGATTGAGATTGAGAGAGGGAGAGAGATTGAGATAGAGAGAGGGAGAGAGATTGAGATTGAGAGAGGGAGAGAGATTGAGATTGAGAGAGGGAGAGAGATTGAGTTTGAGAGGGAGAGAGATTGAGATTGAGAGAGGGAGAGATATTGAGATTGAGAGAGGGAGAGAGATTGAGTTTGAGAGGGAGAGAGATTGAGATTGAGAGAGGGAGAGAGATTGAGATAGAGAGAGAGAACAAGACATGGCAAGGACATGGCCACCCTATCAGATGATAAGATAAAGACCCCTAAAGGCGTGAGGTTTGGGATCAGTACACAGAGAGAGAACAAACAGTAGCCCTCCAGTTCATACCCTATCTGAGTATCACTTAGTTCATTCTGAATCAATGCTGAACTGTCTAATCTGTCCTTTCGGCTTTCATTAAACAATTTGTGATGTGCTACCAAAAAAACAGTTCCTGACGGTTGCTATCGATATCCAGTCCTGATGGACATTAAAGACAAGGTGACGCATCACATTCCAGAATGGTTCCTTAAATGTTCCAAGGACATTGACAGAACTGTTTGTTCCTGAAAACCGGTTGGTAGACATAGATGTGACTGTTAGTGAGCTCATGTTTCATCCTCAATGCACCTTTTGTCCAGCTGGGAATGCCTTGTAACTCATACATGACTTTCTTGTTATGTTGTTGTTGTGTGAGTGTTAAGGGTTGCAGTATGGCCAACCAACACACTGAATGAGGCTACAGAAAGAGTATGTGAGAATCAAAATGAGGCCCCATTTCAACATGACAAACTGTGTAGTGTTAACCCATGTCAACAAAAAAGATAAAGATTGACTAGGCCCACTACTTGGAAGTGATATACGACGGGATTTGGGCTCATAAAAAGTAGTATATCGCTTCTGATACTCCCCTTATTCGCCAGTGCTGAACTTCTCTCTGTCTTTCTCCCGGGCCCTAAGCCCTAAGCCTCCAGCTGCAGCCATGGGCCCTAGCAACACCTGGTGGATGCATTACTCTCCCTTTCTCAGACAAAACAAGGCCCTCTCGCAGCGAGCTGCACAGGAAGCCCTGATTAAAGCACTTCCTGTCTGACTGCCTGCCAGGAGCGAGGTGGCGGTGGCGGTATTATTTGACTCCCTGCCGCACCGAGCGAGGTCGCCTGATTACCCCTTGATGAAGTTTATTACCGAAATATGAGAAGCCGCTGTCGACCGCAGAGCTCTGTTAATCAAGGAATACAGGGGAAGGTTGTGTACAACGAGGGAAAGGGGGACGAGGGGAGGAGTGCAGGGAAACGGGTGGGAGGTGAAATTGGTTCTCTATGTTACTTAACTCCCTACAGCTGAGGGTTTTTGGGTGTACATTGAGATAAACTGGACCCATATAGGAAAATGTGACTTTTACTTGACTTGGGTTTTGCACTTTTTTTTATCTTTGGTTAAACCTGATATGACGGTGACGTATGTTAGTTAGCGAATGCACTTTATCATTTGAATACGGTTGCCTAAAGTTTGTCCCCTTCTCATGTCCACATTAGTCCCAATTAGGTTTTAATGGGACGGTCGTGTCTCTAGTCGGCTCATTAGTTATAGCAGCTTATGGAACTGTTGTGTAACAGCGGTGTCAATCTTTTATTGAACTGCTGTTTCCATGCAAGTATGCAGAGGGGTGGTAGGATGATGTTGAGACTGTTTGTCACTGTCTGGGCGACTGGCGAGGGATAGGATGAGACTGCAAAAGTCTGGGTTTGTATTCCTCTGGCTCTCTCTCTCTCTAAACACTGTGATTCATCGGAGGGGGACATCAGTATACTCCTTCTGAGAGTACTAAACAGGAAGCTGTGTCTCTATCTGTGTCTATCAGCAGCCTGTCTGCTTCAGTCACGTGTGCTGCGTATCAGTTTCTGTGTGACCCTATCATCCTATATAATAATAGGTATCATGAGGTAATTAATACTCCACAGATGGCATACATCATACACATTGTGGATTTGGTTTAGCTAGACGGATGGGGAAAACACTAATGTGGCCAGTGTCTTTATACAGTAACAAACATATTGCTGCAATGTATTAGTTAGATTCACATTTTTGGGAAAATTGTATTATGTCATTGGGTTATCACATAATATACGTAAATTTTTCATTTTCTAAATTCATTCAGCCAGTTCATTTTCTTAAGTATTTGACTTGTTTCCATCATTGCCTTGTAGAGGAGGGTCACTGTGTGATTAGTCTGTGTATTAGTTAGTATGTGTAGTAGTTAGTATGGGTACTAGTTAGTCTGGGTAGTAGTTAGTCTGGGTAGTAGTTAGTATGTGGACTAGTTAGTATGGGTAGTAGTTAGTCTGGGTAGTAGTTAGTATGGGTACTAGTTCATCTGGGTAGTAGTTAGTATGTGTAGTAGTTAGTATGGGTACTAGTTAGTCTGGGTAGTAGTTAGTCTGGTTAGTAGTTAGTATGTGGAATAGTTAGTCTGGGTAGTAGTTTGTCTGTGTAGTAGTTAGTATGGGTAGTAGTTAGTCTGGGTAGTAGTTAGTCTGGGTAGTAGTTAGTATGGGTAGTTAGTTATTTTTTGTAGTAGTTAGTATGGGTAGTTAGTTATTTTTTGTAGTAGTTAGTATGGGCAGTAGTTAGTATGAGTAGTAGTTGCTTTGTGTAGCAGTTAGTTTGGGTATAGATGTACTTTCACTCATTAAGTCTGAGTTATATGAGAGGGTCACCAGTATTTCCTTTACTCACCAGTACTCCCTCTACTGAGGAGGTCTGCTGTCTACAGACCAGGAAGCTCTGTCTGTGTCTCTGTGTCCACCAACCTCTGTCAGCCTTGCTCAAGGGGTGTGTGTGTGTGTGTGTGTGTGTGTGTGTGTGTGTGTGTGTGTGTGTGTGTGTGTGTGTGTGTGTGTGTGTGTGTGTGTGTGTGTGTGTGTGTGTGTGTGTGTGTGTGTGTGTGTGTGTGTGTGTGTGTGTGTGTGTGTGTGTGTGTGTGTGTGAGCGAGCGAGCTGTGGTAACACGAGGGAAATCATTACTCCCCTGGAGTGATGGGCTGTACTCTACACCACCTTGTCTAACTCTCTCTCTACGACTTATTCCATAATTAGCCTCTATAGCAGCAGGGAGGAATGGTGAGGCGGGTGACTGCGAGAAAACACGGCCAACCTAAATGTTGACTTCATTTTGTCTGTGTGTCTGTTCCCTCAGAAAGAACACCACTGCCTGTGTGTCAATGAGCCCACAACCTTTCATACATGATTATTATTAGTGTTATTTACTGATGGTATTACTCCATCTGTGGTTAGACAATGGATTCTCCCCAAGAGCAGCACTGCTGCGTACTGTTCTAACCTCATAGTCAGATTGGCTCAGCAGGTTGCCAGATTGGCCTTCTGTTTAGCATGTTGACATTTATTGTCCTCGAGGCAGAACTAAGCAATTTCCGCGAGATGGGCCAGCAGCAAAGTAAAAAAATTCTATATTGTAAAAATTCATGAAAATAAAAATGAGCTTTTTGGTCTTAATTTCAGGTCAGGGTTAGGCATTGGGGTTAGCAGTGTGGTTTAAAATCTGATTTTATGACTTTGTGGCTGTGCCAGCTAGCGACCATTCTGCAGATCTGCCTCAGGGAAAGATTGACAACAATAAATGCCAATCTGCATCTGTTTAGTCCATTTCAATATGCCCTGCGGAGAGAGAGAGAGAGAGAGAGAGAGAGAGAGAGAGAGAGAGAGAGAGAGAGAGAGAGAGAGAGAGAGAGAGAGAGAGAGAGAGAGAGAGAGAGAGAGAGAGAGAGAGAGAGAGAGAGAGAGAGAGAGAGAGAGAGAGAGAGAGAGAGAGAGAGAGAGAGGGAGAGAGAGAGAGAGAGAGAGAGAGAGAGAGAGAGAGAGCTAGAGAGAGAGAGAGAGAGAGAGAGAGAGAGAGAGAGAGAGAGAGAGAGAGACAGAGAGAGAGAGAGAGAGAGAGAGAGAGAGAGAGAGAGAGAGAGACAGAGAGAGAGAGAGAGAGAGAGAGAGAGAGAGAGAGAGAGAGAGAGAGAGACAGAGAGAGAGAGAGAGAGAGAGAGAGAGAGAGAGAGAGAGAGAGAGAGAGAGAGAGGGCCCAGTGATGTATTGAACACTGCTGGAGCAGATACTAAAGCGTATATTGTTATTTTTATGCCACTGTTACGGGGTGAAGCTTTTGCTACTGTACTTTGTGTGACTATTTGTAATCGAGCCCAGCAACTCTTTTCAGTTTTTGTATTACGGGTGCCCTGAAACAAAAGTTACAGCATTATTCTGGAATCATTCCCTCAGCGCAGTGTGACACAGGGGATAAATCCAAAATATGTCTCTTCAAAATAGAGCATATGCCTTAATGAACCTGTTTTAGCGATGTCAGCAAGGGGCACCTTGACAAAAGTAGATAGATCACAATGAAAAATACTTCCATCCTATCTTTAGAACCCCTCCAATTCTATTAGAATTGTGTTTAGAACAATGGAGTCTCAAAGGAGAGTACGCTTTCTTTAAATCTGTGACACAGGATGAGTCCGAAATGGCATTCTAGTGCACTACTTTGGACCAGAGCGCTATGGCACCCTATTCTCT
The DNA here is from genome assembly GCF_023373465.1 of Oncorhynchus keta. NCBI lineage: Eukaryota > Metazoa > Chordata > Actinopteri > Salmoniformes > Salmonidae > Oncorhynchus > Oncorhynchus keta. The sequence continues at coordinate 46,249,783 of NC_068433.1, forward strand.
ATATAGTGCACTACTTTTGACCAGAGCCGTATGGGCCCTGGTCAAAAGTAGTGTACTCTATAGACTAGAATAGGATGCCATTTCAGACACAGACACAAACAGCCCTAACATGACATCCGTGTTAATAAATTCAACCAAGATGTCCTCTGACACTCCTCTGTCACCAGTCAGGATGTGTAGGTGGGGTTTCCCCTGGTTGACTCTGTCTGACGACTCTTATCCTTTCCTCTCATCTCTCTGCTGTCTGGCAGACTACAATGAACCCGCTTCTGTTTGTGTACTTCTCAACATACCATGCTGCCATGGTTGAAACTGTCACTGCCTTCCATCCCTCATAGCTTTGACTTTCAGCCTCCAGGCAGTGGTAGATTATGAACAATAGTCCCAGTCTGAGTGGAGATAATGAATGAATGAAGAGACGTCGTTTGTCACCTGCAATAATCTCGACCTCAGACTCACTGAGAAAGGCTCCTTTGATGAAGCGCTGTGCAGGTGACTGTAATCTGATTTCTGCTGCATTCTTGGACCGCATTGTCTTTCTGTCAATAGTAGTTCAGGTACAATCTCAGCATTCTTACAGAAAAACAACATTACATTTGCAAGTTCACATTTTTAGATGTTGAGGTATGATGTCACATGTATTAGAATTAGAGTTCACATGCTAACACCATCTTTTCTCATATGAGGAGAAAACCATGTTTTCACCTCACATGTAAAATTGCAGTTTCGCATGTGAAATTGCAAGTTCACAATGTAAATAATAATCACGGGAAAATCACATTAAATTCATGTCCCAGTGTCTGGTGGAAAGCAGGTTTTCCTCTAAGATTTTGCCTGTGCTGAGCTCCATTCTGTTTCTTTTTTATCCTGAAAAACTCCCCAGTCCTAAAACTATTACAAGCATACCCATAACATGATGCAGCCACTACTATGCTTGAAAATATGGAGAGTGGTACTTAGTAATGTGTTATATTGGATTTGCACCAAACATAACACTTTGTATTCAGGACAAAAGTTAATTGCTTTGCCACATTTTTTGCAGTATTACTTTAGTGCCTTGTTGCAAACAGGATGCATGTTTTGGAATATTTGTATTATCTACAGGCTTTCTTTATTTTCACTCTGTCAATTAGGTTAGTATTGTGGAGTAACTACAATGTTGTTGATCCATCTTCAGTTTTCTCTTATCACAGCCATTAAACTCTGTAACTATGTTAAAGTCACAATTGGCCTCATGGTGAAATCCCTGAGCTGTTTCTTTCCTTTTCAGCAGCTGAGTTAGAAAGGACACCTGTATCTTTGTAGTGACTGGGTGTATTACACCATCCAAAGTGTAATTAATAACTTTGCTCAAAGATGTTTTTTTGTACCCATCTACCAATAGGTGCCCTTCTTTGTGGTTGAATCTGTGAATCTGACTCTCTCTGTCTTTGCCATATACAGTTTAAAGGCCTGGAAAAAGCATACTCACCTGTACATCAACACACTCTACCTACTAATTTACATTATTCAAATCTGTGTCATGCAAAGACATTCTGCTTCCACTTCTCAAATTACTTTTGTGACAAAGAACACTCTGTTCCTCAATGTGTGTGTGTGTGTGTGTGTGTGTGCGTGTGTGTGCATGTGCGTGTGCGTGTGTGTATGATCGATATACACGTGTCTCTGTGTCACATGTTTTGTAGAGAGAAGGGACACAAGGGACATGCAAACACTGGCTTCTGTTGGCGGGGGTAACCCTATATCCCTCCACCGCTGCCAGCGGCCGCTCTCACACTCCTCTGTCAATCTGTGAGTGTAGCCAGTGGTGTAAAAGTACTAAATTGTCATACTTGAGTAAAAATAAACATACATTAATAAAAATTGACTCAGGTAAAAGTAAAAGTCACCCAGTAAAATACTACCTGAGTAAAAGTCTAAAAGTATTTGGTTTTAAAAATACTTAAGTATCAAAAGTAAAAGTATAAATCATTTCAAGTTCATTATATTAAGCAAACCAGACGGCACAAAGTTTATTTTTACTTTTATTGACGGATAGCCAGGGGAACACTCTAACACTCAGACAATTTACAAACGAAGCATTTGTGTTTAGATCAGAGGCAGTAGGGATGACCAGGGATGTTCTGTGTTTAGTGAGTCTGCCAGATCAGATGCAGTAGGGATGACCAGGGATGTTCTGTGTTTAGTGAGTCTGCCAGATCAGATGCAGTAGGGATGACCAGGGATGTTCTATGTTTAGTGAGTCTGCCAGATCAGATGCAGTAGGGATGACCAGGGATGTTCTGTGTTTAGTGAGTCTGCCAGATCAGAGGCAGTAGGGATGACCAGGGATGTTCTGTGTTTAGTGAGTCTGCCAGATCAGATGCAGTAGGGATGACCAGGGATGTTCTGTGTTTAGTGAGTCTGCCAGATCAGATGCAGTAGGGATGACCAGGGATGTTCTCTTGATAAGTGTGTGAATTGGACGATTTTCCTGTCAAAATGTAACGTGTACTTTTAGAGGTCAGGGAAAATGTAAAAAGTACATTATTTTATTTTGGGATGTAGTAAAGTAAAAGTAAAAGTTGCCAGAAATATAAATAGTAAAGTAAAGTACAGATACCCCCAAAAAATACTTAGTAGCACTTTAAAGTATTTTTACTTAAGTACTTTACACCACTGAGTGTAGCTAACATGCTAACTTAAACCTTGTGCTTCTGTGTAGTGTGTTTATCGTGTGTGTAGCTTGTGTGTTAAACAGTCCTGGTGACATTGTGAGAACAGTGTGTTGGCTATGGTTGCAGTGTGTAACCCAACCTCATGGTGGTAGCTGTATGCATGATGTCATGAATGTATGTGGTATACTCATGTCTTCTCGTCTCCATTTGAGGTCTGTGTCTGTGTTTTAACATCATTGTCCTGTTTTAGCTCTGGGTAAAATATTTGAATGTAGCTGAGCCAATGGTTGGGGTTAGGGAGTCATGAGCTACTTCGTAACGTGTGGGTTTTCCCTGTTTCTCTCTCATGGGAAAACTGATACTGAGACACACAATCTCACACACACACACACACTGAGATATGGCTTCAATCACCAAGGTCACACACACGCACACTGAGATATGGCTTCAATCACCAAGGTCACACACACACACACACAAACGCACGCACGCACGCACGCATGCACGCAAGCACACAGAGAGACATGGCGTCAATCGCTAAGGTCACACACACACATAGTCACACATACCAAACCGCTTAATTCCAATTTGCCGCAGTCACAGAGAGGGGGGAGGATGTCATTCACCTGTGGTTGCTAGGGTGACAACAAAGAACCCTTTTGTGCTTCTGAAAACACATACACTTTTTTTTATTCTCTCTTTCTCTGGCTCAAGTGAGGGACTCAGATCAGGCCAGAGAGAGAGAGAGCACACGTGGTTTCCCTTGGCAGAGAAAACCGGGGCATTTATCATTCCTTATCTGTCCCATTCGTCATCAACCATTGATCCCATGTGAACTAATGTGAATTGCTGATGAATGAAGAACAGTGCTGCATGTCAAGATGTCACCTCTCACTTAGTACGGGTAGCTAACTGGAAGAATAATGAGGCCTTTGGAATGCTATTTTCTGACTTTATTTTTTAGCATGTTTCTTTGCCATATTGAATATTGGACTAGTCACCAGTTTCTTGAACCTACAATGAACTCATGGACCAAAGCCAGAAGTTGTTCTATTAAGTAATTTTTTTTTACAGTGTTATTGAATTATATCTTTACAACACAATGAAGATAGCATCCAAAGTAACATATTACATTCCCATAGTGTGTCAGCGGTCATAACCTTTCATCTGGAGGGTTTGACGGCAGGCCTGCCTGATAGCTTTTAGCATTGGGGCCCTGCAATGGACCGTTGAGAGCTGAGGTTCAGAGTTGAAGCAGGGTGGGTGTATGAGGAGACTGTACTGCCTGATGGTACTGCCTACAGTGCCTCCTCACAAGCCAAGCGTCCCAGAACTCAGCTCAGAGGTTTAGCCCAGCTGAAAGAAATGCACTTATGTAAACTCCAAATCCGCCACATGCTGTACATTACACATGGTGGGGGACTGGAAACAGGAGAGGCAGAATAATGGGCTAGTGGGCTAGCGCAAACACTGATCGACCCAGAGCTCATCTGATCTTTTTCAGAGAGGTATAATCTCTGTGAAGTGAAGCTTTCCCATGAAGGAGAAGGCTAGGGTTTCATAGTGTGGACAGTATTGTTTTGACCAAAGTACGGTCTGTCTGTCACAGAAAGTTTAATGGCCCTTTTTTGCACCTTGATGATACCCTGCTGATGTCACTACACTATCCTTGGATATGAGCTCATTCATTGGTTGTTTTGTCTTTTTTGTTGGGCTGTGCAACTCTTGACAGATCCCTCTTTAAAATCTTCTCAATGCCCTCATGAAAACATTCTTTGACAGTTATTGGCTACCCACTCTAGTTTCTAGACTTTTCAAGGTGGCTGATTTTTAGAGGTTAAGATTCCAGAGATTAGGTCTTTATGTTTAAGATATCTTTCTTACTCTTTCTAAAGAAAAGAAAAAAACTGAACACTTTCTAAGTATCCGATTGGTAGTTACAGTCCTGTCCCATCGTTGCAAATTTAATCAAATCTAATTTTATTTGTCACATACACAGATGCATGTTAGCATATGTTAATGTGAGTCTAGCAAAATACTTGTGCTTCTAGTTCCGACCATGCAGTAATATCTAACAAGTCATCTAACAATTTCACAACTACCTTATACACACAAGTGTAAAGGAATGAATAAGAAAATGTACATAAAAATATATGGATGAGCGATGGCCGAACGGCATAGACAAGATGCAGTAGATGGTAAAGAGTACAGTGTATACATATGAGATGAGTAATGTAGGGTATATAAACATTATATAAAGTGACATTGTTTACAGTGGATAGTGATACATTTATTACATCCAATTTTTAATTATTAAAGTGGCTAGAGATTTAAGTCAGTATGTTGGCAGCAGCCACTCAATGTTAGTGGTGGCTGTTTAACAGTCTGAGGGCCTTGAGATAGAAGCTGTTTTTCAGTCTCTCGGCCCCAGCTTTGATGCACCTGTCGGGTGGTGTAGGTGTCATGGAGGGCAGGTAGTTTCCCCTGGTGATGCGTTGTGGAGACCTCACTACCCTCTGGAGAACCTTACGGTTGTGGGCGGAGCAGTTTCCGTACCAGGCAGTGATACAGCCCGACAGGATGCTCTCGATTGTGCATCTGTAAAAGTTTGTGAGTGTTTTTGGTGACAAGCCAAATTTCTTCAGCCTCCTGAGGTTGAAAAGCCGCTGCTACGCCTTCTTCACCACGCTGTCTGTGTGGACCATTTCAGTTTGTCGAGGAACTTAAAACTTTCCCCACTACTGTCCCATCGATGTGGATAGGGGGCTCAGGAGAGGCGAATGTCGAGAACTACACTGCTTCTTGACACAACGCCCGCTAAACCCGGACAACTGCAACAGAGCCTGGACTCGAACCAGGATCTCGAGTGGCACAGCCTTAGACCACTGTGCCACTCGGGAGGCTGATATCTTTTTTACTCTTTAAAAAAAAAACGAAGGTCGATGTCTGGGACTCCGAGGAAATCAAATTAGCATAGTAAAAACAAAATCTGTCCGTATAAGCTCGAGATATGTTTCTTTGCATTGGATGCTTCTCAATCCACCACATTCACCTATGACCGTTCTATGGAAAGATGAGACTCCCACTAACACATAATGTAGTTCACCATTTTGCTATACGACCCCCACAAGCGTCTTGGGACTCTTCTGAAGACGGTATAGCCAATCTGCCAACTTCTGTCTGTATCGTCCTAACAGTTTGGGTTACACACCAATATGACTCTCACAAACATGTACATGTCTAGGACGCCCACAGGCCTCACAAGACTTGTCTGAAGGTCCCTCGGGTACCAGTTGAAAACATTTATGGAAGTACAGTGTATATGGAGACTGTTAAGTGACAAAAATAAGGGGTTAAATACATGTTACATTTTTGGGACTATCTGTTGTTCGATGTGGTAAATATGTTACTCAATTCGTTTGTATGGGCTAATAGCACTAAGGCCAAATAAAATTTGTCATCAATCATTTGTTTTCATTTTTAGACTTTTTTTTTTAATACTCTAAAAAATTCCAAATCAAAGAGCAAAATTCTCCTTGGTATGACCTTAAAACAACTCTATATAGCTTAGTAGAACCCCCCACCCCCCCCCCCCCCTGCTTAGACAGGGCTTAACTTTTATGGGTTAAACCGGAGTGGGGAAGGTGAGGTCAAGAAGGACAGAGTCAACAGCCATTTCTACCTGAAAGTGGATTACAAGTGGTTGTGTGAACAATGCTCTCTTCTTGAGACTCTGATAGAGACCAAAGCCTTTTTTGAGACATGAAGTCGCCCTGGTGCAGAATGAGGAAGTGGTTAATTATCTTAGGTAAACTGACTGTGTCCTTGAGAAACTCAGTTCTAGTCTTATCTCATTGGGTTAAAGGGTAATTGGTCTGACAGAGCAGGAGAGTCAACAGAGAGAGGAGATTCTAATTCTCCCTGAGGAAGAGAAAACATAGGCTGCCAATGGAGGTTTGATGGATGTGTGCTTCAGGACAACACCTTGGCCCTCCGATGTAGAGATGTAACATTGTGGTTTCGACTCTCATGGCGGAGCTGGAATTTTCAGAAGCGATAACCAACTCTCTAGCAGACAGTTAAAGATTAAAGCTGAGATTGACAGAATTGATTGGCTAATGAAGGGGGTCCTCCTGCTGTGAAGTGAGATGGAGAGTGGAATGATAAAATGTTTGAGTGACGATAATTGATAGACGAACAACCTTTCCTTACTTCACTTAGTTCACTTAGTTCAACCCACAGTTTCAACCACCCCATTGAATGTCAGTTTAGTGCTGCACTTAGGCCTTAGGCTTCACAGTACTGTAAATAAGTAAAGCTGCACTGCTTAGTTTGGGAACCTGGAGTTAAAAGGAGGCCAAATTATGTCATAACTGCATTAGTCGTGTGATACGTGTGATAAATAGGGTGATAGATCGTATTCTAAGTCTGGCACCACAGTACGTGTGGATTTTTTGGGGCCAACTGGGTTGTAGGGGAGGTTTCTAAATACAGTAGCCAGCCACTGCAGTGATAAGCCTAGACTAAGTCAGTCAGTTTGGTCTCAGGCATGAGGTCCGTCGCAGTCACCTATTGATAGAGATGGAGACACTTTAGAAAAGAACAGCCCAGTTGAAGCCTCCATGTGAAGCTGCATTCCTGCCTAATCCAGAGGAGATTGACACAGCTAGGTGCCCCATTACCCCAGCGTGAAGGGGAGAAAGGACAGAGAGAGAGAGAGGACTGGGAGAGACAGAGGACTGGGAGAGAGAGAGGACTGGGTTGAGAGAGAAAGCGACGGAGAGTGGGATAGAGAGAGAGGGAGAGAGAGAGTGGACTGGGAGAGAGAGAAAGCGACGGAGAGTGGGATAGAGAGAGAGAGGGAGAGAGACTGGGAGAGAGAGAAAGCGACAGAGAGTGGGATAGAGAGAGAGAGAGAGGACTGGGAGAGAGAGAAAGCGACGGAGAGTGGGATAGAGAGAGAGGGAGAGAGAGAGAGAGGACTGGGAGAGAGAGAAAGCGACAGAGAGTGGGATAGAGAGAGAGGGAAAGAGAGATGACTGGGAGAGAGAGAAAGCGACGGAGAGTGGGATAGAGAGAGAGAGAAAGGACTGGGAGAGAGACAAAGCGACGGATAGTGGGATAGAGAGAGAGGGAGAGAGAGAGAGAGAGAGAGAGAGAGGACTGGGAGAGAGAGAAAGCGACAGAGAGTGGGATATAGAGAGAGAGGAGAGAGAGGGACTGTGAGAGAGAGAAAGAGGGGAGAGAGAGAGGAGTGGGATAGAGAGAGGGGGAGAGAAAGAGGACTGGGAGTGAGAGAAAGTGACGGAGAGTGGGATAGAGAGAGAGGGAGAGAGAGAGAGAGAGAGAGAGAGAGAGAGAGAGAGAGAGAGAGAGAGAGAGAGAGAGAGAGAGAGAGAGAGAGAGAGAGAGAGAGGACTGGTAGAGAGAGAAAGTGACTGAGAGTTGGATAGAGAGAGAGAGGGAGAGAGAGAGGGGACTGGGAGAGAGAGAAAGCGACAGAGAGTGTGATAGAGAGAGGGAGAGAGAGGGAGAGAGAGAGAAAGCGACGGAGAGTGGGATAGAGAGAGAGGGAGAGAGAGAGAGAGAGAGAGAGAGGACTGGGAGAGAGAGAAAGAGATGGAGAGTGGGATAGAGAGAGAGAGGGAGAGAGAGGACTGGGAGAGAGAGAAAGCGACGGAGAGTGGGATAGAGAGAGAGGGAGAGAGAGAGTGGACTGGGAGAGAGAGAAAGTGACGGAGAGTGGGATAGAGAGAGAGAGGGAGAGAGAGGACTGGGAGAGAGAGAAAGCGACAGAGAGTGGGATAGAGAGAGAGAGAGAGAGAGAGAGAGAGAGAGAGAGAGAGAGAGAGAGAGAGAGAGAGAGAGAGAGAGAGAGAGAGGGAGAGAGAGAGAGGACTGGGAGAGAGAGAAAGCGACGGAGAGTGGGATAGAGAGAGAGGGAGAGAGAGAGAGAGGACTGGGAGAGAGACAAAGTAATGGAGAGTGGGATAGAGAGAGAGGGAAAGAGAGATGACTGTGAGATCGAGAGAGCGACGGAGAGTGGGATAGAGAGAGAGAGAAAGGACTGGGAGAGAGACAAAGCGACGGAGAGTGGGATAGAGAGAGAGGGAGAGAGAGAGAGAGAGAGAGGACTGGGAGAGAGAGAAAGCGACAGAGAGTGGGATAGAGAGAGAGGGAGAGAGAGGGAGAGAGGACTGTGAGAGAGAGAAAGCGACGGCGAGTAGGATAGAGAGAGGGGGAGAGAGAGAGAGGACTGGGAGAGAGAGAAAGCGACGGGGAGTGGGATAGAGAGAGAGGGAGAGAAAGAGAGAGAGAGAGAGAGAGAGAGAGAGAGAGAGAGAGAGAGAGAGAGAGAGAGAGAGGACTGGGAGAGAGAGAAAGTGACGGAGAGTTGGATAGAGAGAGAGAGGGAGAGAGAGAGAGAGGGGACTGGGAGAGAGAGAAAGCGACAGAGAGTGTGATAGAGAGGGAGAGAGAGGGAGAGAGAGAAAGCGACAGAGAGTGGGATAGAGAGAGGGAGGGAGAGAGAAAGCTAGAGTGGGAGGCAGAGAAGGGTAGAATGAAAGGCATGAGTGAAAGAGTCATTCATTAACCTTGTTTTCCTTTACAGTACAGTAGCAGAAATGTATGAATTATTATGAATTAACATTATTATTCTGTACAACACATGACAGTACAGCAGTTTGAGGTGCAGTCAGTGTATATAATATCATACAATGCATGCATTGTAATTTGTGAGTAGGTCAAAAGCATTAAAGCACAGTCACATGCTCACATGCAAACACCTTTAAAATCAAGGGTCAACTCCTATGCCATTTCTCTATTTATTTATTTTTATTTTTTATCACCTTTATTTAACCAGGTAGGCAAGTTGAGAACAAGTTCTCATTTACAACTGCGACCTGGCCAAGATAAAGCAAAGCAGTTCGACACAAACAACAACACAGAGTTACACATGGAGTAAAACAAACATACAGTCAATAATACAGTAGAAAAATGAGTCTATATACAATGTGAGCAAATGAGGTGAGATAAGGGAGGCAAAGGCAAAAAAAGGCCATGGTGGCGAAGTAAATACAATATAGCAAGTAAAAAATGTAAATAAAATTGAAAAAACAAGTTGAGAAATTGAGAAATAATGGGGGTGCAATGTGATAAGCCCGACCAGTTAGCTATGTGAACCTTTACTGACGCATAATCGGTCCTATGCAAACCCATTTCAAATCAAGATTCATGAAAAAAACTCCTTTGCCAATTTTCTGTGATGAGCTGTAAGTCAGGCTTTGTATAACAACTCCTGGCCACGCAGTTGTCTGTAATGAGGAGCTCCAGTAAGGTCTGTGATCCGTGATGCTCTAATCACCAGACTGACTGTCTCTCTTTAAACTGATGGCCGTGATACATGATCCCTTCTTTTATCGCACTCGCTCACTCTCTCCATGTCCACTCTCCTCTTAAATGATCCGCCAGCCTCCCCTGCTCCTGTTGTTTACCCAGCAAAGCCTGCCTTTGATTCCCCAGTCAAAACGGGTCAAAAGGCAAGATGAAGGGAGAGCGGGAGGGTTAGCAGGGGTTGCACAATTTTGGTAGAAAACAAACTGCGGGGAATACTGAGTACACTTTTTGGTCCCAGGTAGAATCCTTTTTGGTTCCAGGTAGAATCCTTTAGGGTTCCATAAAGCAAATTTTTTATAAGAGCGTGATGTAGGGTAAGGGAAGAGAGGAGTAGCTAGCTAAAATCTTGATGCTGAAATATAATCCTCACCAAACAACAGACCTGCGTGCCACAGCACTCTTAACCCGGGCCAGGAGTTCCCTTCTGAAACTCATCAAACCTGGGTTGTTGTGAAGGCCGTTCAAACACCCGTGTGAGCCAGTCAAACATAGATAGAGCCACCCAGGCAGGCAGCAATCAGATCTGTAAGCCCTGCTTTTAGACTTGCTCCAGGGGTCGTTCTTTATCCGCCTGCAAACACACATCACAGAGATATAAACAGAGGGGAGAAGAGAGATGGGCTCTTTAAAGCTTTTAATACGGTGTCTTCTAAAAGGCCCACAGCAACACGGCGGATTTTAAACACACACTTTCAGGTTAACAAATATCCTCAATTAGTTGGTATGGGAAATACAAGGGGTTATATTTTTCAGTTGTATACCTCTGTTGGCAGAGCAAAAGAGTGCTGCACGTGCTACACTTTTGAAAAAGACCGGCACGATGATGTGGGGCAGTAGTTTTTCCAATAGGAAGGGCTATGAATTGGTTTTACAGATCCTGTCTTGAGAAAATGTATGCTGTATCGTTCACTAAAATAACACTAACTTAAGGGAAATTTGTGTTGCTTTTGCAGTCTATTGCAACGTTATAAAAACATTGCAGTGTATCGTTAAAATCCAATGGCTTGTCTTGTACCTCACCTTATCCTTATGCAGTAATTAGAGGCCTCGGATATTGCTGGCTCGGTGGTAAAACAGCTTACACAAGTGAAATAAATAATTATCTTGCTGAATTTGGATTTAGTTCAACCCAATGGCTTTAGGAAAAGCTCTCCCTCAGCATGTTTCCATCGCTTAGCCCTTGTAAAATCTCCCTGGCTCCGTCCCCACCCCGAACCTCGAAAGCTGCTGTACAACCTTTCAACTCAGTACCACCGGCCACTGTGTTGACAATGTGCACGCTCTGCTGACACATGGGACCAGGAAGCCTTTGAAAATACGCTTTTTAACAAAAGCGAGGGACCTCTACTTTTGAAACTCATCTACCATGAACTCAATTAGCACCTCATCTTGGCTGGTTGACCAGGTCCCAGTTCCCAGTTCCCTTCCCCTCCCCTCCCCTCTGATGTTTCCTGAGGAAATGCTGGAGTGAGAAGAGTGTGCAGACTAGTGGTTTGGGTCTTTCTTCTCCTTTCCTGTCTGGCACACTGTCGACCCAGATCTGGCCAGCAGAGCTTGAGAGAACCTTCTCAGGTTCCCCAGCTCCAGACGGGGGCTACTGCTACTGGCCAACCTGCTGTACTTCTCTCATTTTCTCTCTCTCTCTCTTTCTCTCTCTCTCTTTCCGTTTTGACTCTCTCCACTTCTGTTGCATTTTGCTCTCCTTTTTTCTAATTGCTCTGGCTCTCCTCTCCTCCTAAGACTGTATTTGGCTGACTCAGGAGTTCAGCCTTTGTCTCTCCCTGCAGCCAAATAGCTCATGTGTTTATCTGAGTCTGAGGCTACAGACTGTACAGTATGCACGTGGCAGAAATGACCCCACCACTCACATCTTTCTCGCCCTCTCTCTAACTTCCCTTCTCTATCTCTCTTCCTCTCTGTATCCGTCTCTCTCCCCTCTATCTATATATCTCTCTGTGTGGTTATTGCTTTTGTTATTGCTCTGTTTCTCCACGTCTGATGTTTCTCCAGGCGCCAGAATGTCTAACTTTAACACATTGTAGGAACAAGTTGCTGACAGACACGCTCAACACACACACACACACACACACACACACACACACACACACACACACACACACACACACACACACACACACACACACACACACACACATATTTACACACTTTGAGATACGCAGACACCCTCGCAGCGCTCCTGGGTTCTTCTGGCAGTGCTCTGCAGTGCTTACTGAGTTGTACCCTGTCCACTACATTGATGTTCTCCCTTCTCCTCTCCCACTTTGATCGCTGTTTTTTTTTGTCTTATTCATCTCACGCTCATATATTCTCACTTTGTTTTGATCTCCAGATCTACCCTCGCTCTATGTTTGATGTGTGTGTGTTCTAACCTGTAGGCTGGTGACTGTAAGGCGGCGTGTGCGTTATCAGACAGAGTGGCGATGGGGACTATGAAGGGACTGTCTGGGATGTGCTCATCATTAAACTTAATGGACACCTCATAGTCACATGGAGAGAGAAAAGGAAAGAGAGAGAGAGAGAGAGAGAGAGAGAGAGAGAGAGAGAGAGAGAGAGAGAGAGAGAGAGAGAGAGAGAGAGAGAGAGAGAGAGAGAGCAGCGGAGGTGTATTTGGAGGGCCAGTTGGTCAGGATAACGTCTGTGAGGGTGCCCTTGTTTACAGATGTATGGTTCAATTTGTTATACTCACTGCTTTAGCACACTCTGCCAACCCTGATGTCCTTGCCGTGTCTGAATCCTGGCTTAGGAAGGCCACCAAAAATTCTGAGATTTCCATTCCCAACGACAGAGAGAGAGAGAGAGAGAGAGAGAGAGAGAGAGAGAGAGAGAGAGAGAGAGAGAGAGAGAGAGAGAGAGAGAGAGAGAGAGAGAGAGAGGAGAGAGTGTGTTTTCACTCCCCTTTTAAATCTATGGAGGGTTGGTAGTGGGGTGCCTATGTTTGTATCCTCCCTCCACTCTCGATCACTACAGTAGCCTAGTAGGTCTGTGCTACCTATGCGTCACACAAACCCCCATGCGTGTTTTTTCTTTACTCTACCCAACAGGATCACAACCTCTCATATGTGTCCTTTGTTCCCTTGTCAGGGGTCATGACCTCTCATTGTGTGTATTTCAGGCTCCCGTGTCATCCAATGAGCTTCCAGGGGTGTATGAGTGACAGGGCGTTGGCCCAGATTCAGGCATCCTGGCACCCTGATTCACCTCTCGGGTGACTGCGTGATGAAGTGTGATATAGTCGAAAGACGGCCAATTAGGTTTGATTTACCCTTAGCACGTAACCCCGCTGCTGAGCTGCCCCTTCACCATGCCCTAGTTATACCTGCTTAACAGGAACTGCAGAGCAGGCAATAGCTGGGCAGAGTTGAGGTAGAAATAATGTAGCACCCTGGTTGGGCTACTCTGTGTTGTGTAATAGTGTAATTATTATCTGTCTTGTGATGCCGGGGGATCTCTCTGTCTACCTCTGTCTGTCTGCTCTGGTGGATTAGAGTTAGTAAACAAGGTGTGGCTGAGGTGAAAAAGTCACAGCGTAGCAAGAATGTTGACCTCATTGAACTATAATTAGTAATTCCAGTTCTATGGCCGACCTTTAGTTGACGTAGGGCATTTTGGATGTTTAAATATGGCTAATTACTACAGATATGTTCTCTCTTCTGTTCTCACCGAAAGGATGCAAAAGTTCTGTAAGACGTGCGTGCCTGCATGCGTGTGTGTCTGCTTGCTTGTTGTATAATAGCTTGGCCTGCTCAAGGTGTAGGCTAGATGACTTACCAGATAAGACAGAGCTTCATTTCCCCATAGTCTCTCCTATTCTCTCTCTCTCCTTCTCATCGTGGGCAGTAAACCAAGCAATCAACTGAACTTTAAATCCTCTCTTTGTGTATATGAACCAGGGCAGCCAAAGACACAATTTGTCTGTCCTCGGTTGGAGAGATAGGAACCTGCCAAAAGTACCTCTGTGCCTCTCTGCAAAAATGGCCTTCAGACTGGGACTGAACTGGAGGGAAAAGTCTAGATTAGACATGGTGTCTCAGTTACAGGGGTATGTACTGTATGAGGGGTGCAGGCCAGGTGGATTGGAGAAAGAAACCCCATGTACCTGCCCTACAGTACACCAGAGTTCCTAGTTCCTACTGCAGGTCCAACTCCCCATCTCCTCTCCTTCCTCCCGTTTCATTCCAAACCCCCCAGCCCACCTGAGGAGTGTAGGTAGAGGTAGCCTCTAAATCACTCTTCTTGGCCATGTGTCCCACCCGAACCCCTCATCTTTTCGATCCAACTTAATGCAGGTAGTCCACTCCAACCTCCCTGATCCATTACAAACCTTTAGTAGTCCTGCAGTCCTTGCCACACTGCACTGGGCTGCGCTGTTAGTGAGGCCTGGCACTCAGACAGACAGACAGACCTCATGGAAGAAAGAACAATGGCTGGCGTCCGTCCGCCACTCCCTGGCTGCTGCCTCGCGTTGATCAGCCGTAATCACTGGATGGAGTGATCCCCAGAGAGGGTTACGCAGAGTGTGTGTGTCTGTGTGTGTGTACTCACTATACACGTGTGTATGCATGTGTATGGTTGTGTGCATGTGTATGGTTGTGTGCTATGTGTGCGTTGGCATGTTAAAATGCTTGGGTGTTTGAGATCATTACTGTATCCCCTCTGTTGTGTTTGACTGCTGCTGCTCTGGCAGCTTGAGGTCAACGTGTGTCGTGAATGCGAACAACCGCACAAATGACCTGGCTGGCCTGGAATTTATGGTCTCCCCTGTCCACGAGCTTGTCTAACAGTATTTGTTAATAACAGCAGAAGACATTGGAGTCTGGGTGTTTGTTTAAGTGCACTCTAGAGTGTCAGAGGGGAAACAGAAAACCCAGGGTTTGGTTATTATACGAGTGGATGCTGAGCGTGCTGAACATGCCATTCAAACAAGAAGACGCCGACCCTCATTACATTAATAATTTGTACCTGTTGGATAGCCAATTTTTATCTCTCCGTCTTTTCCTTCTGCGTCAACCTCTCTCTCATTACTTACCTTCATCTTTTTGGTTGCCTCTCTCTCTCTCTCTCTCTCTCTCTCTCTCTCTCTCTCTCTCTCTCTCTCTCTCTCTCTCACACACACACACACACACAAACTCACAAAAAAATCCCACACATTCTTTTGTTGCTGAGAATTTTCCTGCAGATGACCTTCGTGATTTACGTAAATTCACTGAAAACATACACTAACTTATATATTAAATAGATACCTCATGACAGCCTACCGGGGAACAGTGGGTTAACTGCCCTGTTCAGGGGCAGAAGGACTGATTTTTACCTTGTCAGATCGGGGATTTGATCAAGCAACCTTTTGGTTACTGGCCCAACTCTCTAACCACTAGGCTACCTGCCGCCCCAAATGAAGCTATTTATCTACTTCCCCAGAGTCAGATGAACTTGTGGATACCATGTGTATCTCTCTGGGTGCAGTTTGAAGGACTATACAACTCACCACTGTTAGGCGCATAATCCTAACAGGGTGGAGCCTAATTATCCAGAGCTCTGTGGGTGATTGAGATTGAGCTAGCATAATGATTGACACTTGAAGAGGATTTTAACTTCTATATAAAATGTATTTTGAAATGTGATTCATTTTCTCTATAATTTAGCCTAACAGGTTGGTTACAAACAGACCAACAGCATGAAACATGGAAAAATAGATACAACCGGGTGTTTATATTTATTCAGACTTGCACTGTTTTCCCACCCAAAACACAACAAGGGGCTTTAAAAAAAAAAAGGAGAACTACAAGGTGGAGAAGTAACAGGGTGGAAACCGAAATCAGGGACCACAGAAAATTATAAACACATTAATAATACAATAATCATGAACAAAACGTGTTGATGAGAGATTTTAACTAGGACTATAAAATAATAAAGAAACATTTTAAATATGTTATTATTTTATGGCATACATTTCTCGGAGAAGTTGATGAATAACATCCATGTAACGGTTTTCCTCCTCTTCTGAGGAGGAGTAGCGTGGTAAGTGTCCATATTTTAATGAAATATAACCGAACACAGAATACAAAAGAACAAGAGAAATAAATGAAAACCGAAACAGTTCTGTATGGTAAAACACAGACACAGAAAACAAAACCTAGAATACACAACATAGAATGTCCACCCCAACTCACGCCCTGACCAAACTAAAACAGAGACATAAAAAAGGAACTAAGGTCAAGACGTGACAAACCGGGGACATGGCAAAATGCCTACATCCACTGAAAAAAAGTGGTCAAAATACATACTACAAATACAAAATACAAAATTCCCTTTCAAGACTAATAATTTTGTGTTTTTAAGGTAAATAACACATAGCCTTATGTTTATAGCCTTTTGGAGTCCACATTTGAACCTTTTTGTTGTACTAAATAAGAAATTATATTTGCTGGGGACAGAAAAGGTACTGCAGAGTAGGAATGAGCCAACTAGCGTTAGCGTTATTGCTAACTTGAGTTAGAGCAAAGACTGGAAGTCTATGGTATCTGCTATGTCCATATTTGGTATGTCCAGGTATCTGCCTTGTCATACTAGCATGCTAGTAGATACCATATATTTCCAGAAATTGCGCTAACGCTAGCTAGCTCACAAAACAACCACTTGCTTCCATCATACTGAATGATACAGAGACATAAAAATGGTATCCCAGGAGTTCATCTAACTCTGGGGAAGTTGATAAAGGGCTTCACTGCCAAAATCCTAAAGTATCCCTTTAACAGTATTGCACTTTTCATGTAGCCTACTTGTGGCCAGCTCATAGCCTAACCACCGATCCACCAACATTATGGACTAACTAACCGTTAAAATCCTGTTGCTGCAGGATTATTTTTCTGTGACAATATACAGTACCAGTCAAAAGTTTGGACACGCCTACTCATTCAAGTGTTTTTCTTTATTTTGACTATTTTCTACATTGTAGAAAAATAGTGAAGACATCAAAATGATGAAATAACACATATGGAATCATGTAGTAACCAAAAAAGTGTTAAACAAATCAAAATATGTTTTATATTTGAGATTCTTCATAGTAACCACCCTTTGCCTTGATGACAGATTTGCACTCTTGGCATTCTCTCAACCAGCATCAGGAGGAAGGCTTTTCTAACAGTCTTGAAGGAGTTTCAACATATGCTGAGCACTTGTTGGCTGCTTTTCCTTCACTTTGTGGTCATTCCAACTCATCCAAAACCATCTCAATTGGGTTGAGGTCGGGTAATTGTGGAGGCCACACACGCGGAGATCATCCATTCACCTACTCTCACAAAGACACGGCAGTTGGAACCAAAAATCTAAAATGTGGACTCATCAGACCAAAGGACAGATTTCCACCGTTTTTTTTGGCCCAAGCAAGTCTCTTCTTATTATTGGTGTCCTTTACTAGTGGTTTCTTTGCAGCAATTCGACCATGAAGGCCTGATTCACGTCTCCTCTGAACAGTTATTGTGACGTGTCTGTTACTTCTGTGAAGCATTTATTTGGGCTGCAATCTGAGGTGCTAATGAACTTGTCCTCTGCAGCAGAGATAACTCTGGGTCTTCCTTTCCTGTGGCGGTCCTCATGAGAGCCAGTTTCATCATAGCGCTTGATGGTTTTTGCGACTGCACTTTAAGAAAATGTCAAAGTTCTGACCTTCATTGACTGACATTCATGTCTTAATGTAATGATGGACTGTCGTTTCTCTTTGCTTATTTGAGCTGTTCTTGCCATAATATGGACTTGGTCTTTTACAAAATAGGGCTTCTGTATACCACCCCTACCTTCTCACAACACAACTGATTTCTATATCTGTAGATGTGGGAGGCTTGGAGTTTACCTAAACGATTGACTGTGTGTGTGTGTGTGTGTGTGTGTGTGTGTGTGTGTGTGTGTGTGTGTGTGTGTGTGTGTGTGTGTGTGTGTGTGTGTGTGTGTGTGTGTGTGTGTGTGTGTGTGTGTGTGTGTGTGTGTGCTGCTGATCAGTGCACTTTTTTCACAGGCCTGACTATTTTTCTTTCTCTCCAGTGCTCCCTATACAAACATAGTTTTTCTAATAAGGCAGACACTGCCCAGTTTAATTGGGCCTCATTTCCTAAAGTGTGCACACACACACACCCTCTAATAGTGGGTCTAGCAGGAGAGGGGTGGGATGGCAGAGGGGTTACCTGGACCAGTTACAAATGCATACAACAGACATGTTAAAAAGCTCTGGCTGTTCCACATGGTAAAGGAGTTATGGCAGACATTAAAAGGTTTTCTGGGTGCTCGGTTTCCCTCCCTCCAAACGCTGCATTAGTACAGCTAATGGGCCCAGGGCTCTGGCAGTTCAAACATACCGGCCAGCTCACTCCCTGCCGTCCTAGTTGGTGATGACTTTCCTTTCCCTTTCTTTCCACCCCCTGTCCTTTCTGCCCTCTTACTCTCCCCTCCATTTCCTCCTCCCCTGTCCTTTCTGCCCTCTTACTCTTCCCTCCTCCATTTCTTCCTCCCCCTGTCCTTTCTGCCCTCTTACTCTCCCCTCCATTTCCTCCTCCCCTGTCCTTTCTGCCCTCTTACTCTCCCCTCTTCCATTTCTTCCTCCCCCTGTCCTTTCTGCCCTCTTACTCTCCCCTCCTCCATTTCTTCCTCCCCCTGTCCTTTCTGCCCTCTTACTCTCCCCTCCATTTCCTCCTCCCCTGTCCTTTCTGCCCTCTTACTCTCCCCTCTTCCATTTCTTCCTCTCCCTGTCCTTTCTGCCCTCTTACTCTCCCCTCCTCCATTTCTTCCTCCCCTGTCATTTCTGCCCTCTTACTCTCCCCTCCATTTCCTCCTCCCCTATCCTTTCTGCCCTCTTACTCTCCCCTCCTCCATTTCTTCCTCCCCCTGTCCTTTCTGCCCTCTTACTCTTCCCTCCTCCATTTCTTCCTCCCCCTGTCCTTTCTGCCCTCTTACTCTCCCCTCCTCCATTTCTTCCTCCCCCTGTCCTTTCTGCCCTCTTACTCTCCCCTCCTCCATTTCTTCCTCCCCTGTCCTTTCTGCCCTCTTACTCTCCCCTCCTCCATTTCCTCCTCCCCTATCCTTTCTGCCCTCTTACTCTCCCCTCCTCCCTTCTTCCTCTCCCTGTCAGTTCTGCCCTCTTTCTCTCCCCTCCTCCCCTTTTCCTCCCCCTGTCAGTTCTGCCCTCTTTCTCTCCCCATCATTCCTTTCTTCCTCCCCCTTTCCTTCATGCCCTCTTTCTCTCCCCTCCTCCCTTCTTCCTCCCCCTGTCAGTTCTGCCCTCTTTCTCTCCCCTCCTCCCTTCTTCCTCCCCCTGTCAGTTCTGCCCTCTTTCTCTCCCCTCCTCCATTCTTCCTCCCCCTGTCAGTTCTGCCCTCTTTCTCACCCCTCCTCCCTTCTTCCTCCCCCTGTCAGTTCTGCCCTCTTTCTCTCCCCTCCTCCATTCTTCCTCCCCCTGTCAGTTCTGCCCTCTTTCTCTCCCCTCCTCCATTCTTCCTCTCCCTGTCAGTTGTGCCCTCTTTCTCTCCCCTCCTCCCTTCTTCCTCCCCCTGTCAATTCTGCCCTCTTTCTCTCCCCTCCTCCATTCTTCCTCCCCCTGTCAGTTCTGCCCTCTTTCTCACCCCTCCTCCCTTCTTCCTCCCCCTGTCAGTTCTGCCCTCTTTCTCTCCCCTCCTCCATTCTTCCTTGCCCTGTCAGTTCTGCCCTCTTTCTCTCCCCTCCTCCATTCTGCCTCCCCCTGTCAGTTGTGCCCTCTTTCTCTCCCCTCCTCCCTTCTTCCTCCCCCTGTCAGTTCTGCCCTCTTTCTCTCCCCTCCTCCATTCTTCCTCCCCCTGTCAGTTCTGCCCTCTTTCTCTCTCCTCCTCCATTCTTCCTCCCCCTGTCAGTTCTGCCCTCTTTCTCTCCCCTCCTCCATTCTTCCTCCCCTGGTCAGTTCTGCCCTCTTTCTCTCCCCTCCTCCATTCTTCCTCCCCCTGTCAGTTCTGCCCTCTTTCTCTCCCCTCCTCCCTTCTTCCTCCCCCTGTCAGTTCTGCCCTCTTTCTCTCCCTTCCTCCATTCTTCCTCCCCCTGTCAGTTCTGCCCTCTTTCTCTCCCCTCCTCCATTCTTCCTCCCCTGGTCAGTTCTACCCTCTTTCTCTCCCCTCCTCCATTCTTCCTCCCCCTGTCAGTTCTGCCCTCTTTCTCTCTCCTCCTCCATTCTTCCTCCCCCTGTCAGTTCTGCCCTCTTTCTCTCCCCTCCTCCCTTCTTCCTCCCCTGTCAGTTCTGCCCTCTTTCTCTCCCCTCCTCCATTCTTCCTCCCCTGGTCAGTTCTGCCCTCTTTCTCTCCCCTCCTCCATTCTTCCTCCCCCTGTCAGTTCTGCCCTCTTTCTCTCCCTCCTCCCTTCTTCCTCCCCTGTCCTTTCTGCCCTCTTGCTCTCCCCTCCTCCATTTCTTCCTTCCCCTGTCCTTTCTGTCCTCTTTCTCTCCCCATCCTTCCTTTCTTCCTCCCCCTTTCCTTCATGCCCTCTTTCTCTCCCCATCCTTCCTTTCTTCCTCCCCCTTTCCTTCATGCCCTCTTTCTCTCCCCTCCTCCCTTCTTCCTCTCCCTGTCAGTTCTGCCCTCTTTCTCTCCCCTCCTCCCCTTTTCCTCCCCCTGTCAGTTCTGCCCTCTTTCTCTCCCCATCCTTCCTTTCTTCCTCCCCCTTTCCTTCATGCCCTCTTTCTCTCCCCTCCTCCCTTCTTCCCCCCCCGCATCAGTTCTGCCCTCTTTCTCTCCCCTCCTCCATTCTTCCTCCCCCTGTCAGCTCTGCCCTCTTTCTCTCCCCTCCACCATTCTATCTCCCCCTGTCAGTTCTGCCCTCTTTCTCTCCCCTCCTCCCTTCTTCCTCCCCCTGTCAGTTCTGCCCTCTTTCTCTCCCCTCCTCCCTTCTTCCTCCCCCTGTCAGTTCTGCCCTCTTTCTCTCCCCTCCTCCATTCTTCCTCCCCCTGTCAGTTCCAGCCCTCTTTCTCTCCCCATCATTCCTTTCTTCCTCCCCCTTTCCTTCATGCCCTCTTTCTCTCCCCTCCTCCCTTCTTCCTCCCCCTGTCAGTTCTGCCCTCTTTCTCTCCCCTCCTCCCTTCTTCCTCCCCCTGTCAGTTCTGCCCTCTTTCTCTCCCCTCCTCCATTCTTCCTCCCCCTGTCAGTTCTGCCCTCTTTCTCTCCCCATCATTCCTTTCTTCCTCCCCCTTTCCTTCATGCCCTCTTTCTCTCCCCTCCTCCCTTCTTCCTCCCCCTGTCAGTTCTGCCCTCTTTCTCTCCCCTCCTCCCTTCTTCCTCCCCCTGTCAGCTCTGCCCTCTTTCTCTCCCCTCCACCATTCTATCTCCCCCTGTCAGTTCTGCCCTCTTTCTCTCCCCTCCTCCCTTCTTCCTCCCCCTGTCAGTTCTGCCCTCTTTCTCTCCCCTCCTCCCTTCTTCCTCCCCCTGTCAGTTCTGCCCTCTTTCTCTCCCCTCCGACATTCTTCCTCCCCCTGTCAGTTCTGCCCTCTTTCACTCTCCTCCTCCATTCTTCCTCCCCCTGTCAGTTCTGCCCTCTTTCTCTCCCCTCCTCCATTCTTCCTCCCCTGGTCAGTTCTGCCCTCTTTCTCTCCCCTCCTCCATTCTTCCTCCCCCTGTCAGTTCTGCCCTCTTTCTCTCCCCTCCTCCATTCTTCCTCCCCTGGTCAGTTCTACCCTCTTTCTCTCCCCTCCTCCATTCTTCCTCCCCCTGTCAGTTCTGCCCTCTTTCTCTCTCCTCCTCCATTCTTCCTCCCCCTGTCAGTTCTGCCCTCTTTCTCTCCCCTCCTCCCTTCTTCCTCCCCCTGTCAGTTCTGCCCTCTTTCTCTCCCCTCCTCCATTCTTCCTCCCCTGGTCAGTTCTGCCCTCTTTCTCTCCCCTCCTCCATTCTTCCTCCCCCTGTCAGTTCTGCCCTCTTTCTCTCCCCTCCTCCCTTCTTCCTCCCCTGTCCTTTCTGCCCTCTTGCTCTCCCCTCCTCCATTTCTTCCTTCCCCTGTCCTTTCTGTCCTCTTTCTCTCCCCATCCTTCCTTTCTTCCTCCCCCTTTCCTTCATGCCCTCTTTCTCTCCCCTCCTCCCTTCTTCCTCTCCCTGTCAGTTCTGCCCTCTTTCTCTCCCCTCCTCCCCTTTTCCTCCCCCTGTCAGTTCTGCCCTCTTTCTCTCCCCATCCTTCCTTTCTTCCTCCCCTTTCCTTCATGCCCTCTTTCTCTCCCCTCCTCCCTTCTTCCCCCCTGTCAGTTCTGCCCTCTTTCTCTCCCCTCCTCCCTTCTTCCTCCCCCTGTCAGTTCTGCCCTCTTTCTCTCCCCTCCTCCCTTCTTCCTCCCCCTGTCAGTTCTGCCCTCTTTCTCTCCCTTCCTCCATTCTTCCTCCCCCTGTCAGTTCTGCCCTCTTTCTCTCCCCTCCTCCATTCTTCCTCCCCTGGTCAGTTCTACCCTCTTTCTCTCCCCTCCTCCATTCTTCCTCCCCCTGTCAGTTCTGCCCTCTTTCTCTCCCCTCCTCCCTTCTTCCTCCCCCTGTCAGTTCTGCCCTCTTTCTCTCCCCTCCTCCCTTCTTCCTCCCCCTGTCAGTTCTGCCCTCTTTCTCTCCCCTCCTCCATTCTTCCTCCCCTGTCAGTTCTGCCCTCTTTCTCTCCCCTCCTCCATTCTTCCTCCCCCTGTCAGTTCTGCCCTCTTTCTCTCCCCTCCTCCCTTCTTCCTCCCCTGTCCTTTCTGCCCTCTTGCTCTCCCCTCCTCCATTTCTTCCTTCCCCTGTCCTTTCTGTCCTCTTTCTCTCCCCATCCTTCCTTTCTTCCTCCCCCTTTCCTTCATGCCCTCTTTCTCTCCCCTCCTCCCTTCTTCCTCTCCCTGTCAGTTCTGCCCTCTTTCTCTCCCCTCCTCCCCTTTTCCTCCCCCTGTCAGTTCTGCCCTCTTTCTCTCCCCATCCTTCCTTTCTTCCTCCCCCTTTCCTTCATGCCCTCTTTCTCTCCCCTCCTCCCTTCTTCCCCCCCTGTCAGTTCTGCCCTCTTTCTCTCCCCTCCTCCCTTCTTCCTCCCCCTGTCAGTTCTGCCCTCTTTCCCTCCCCTCCTCCCTTCTTCCTCCCCCTGTCAGTTCTGCCCTCTTTCTCTCCCTTCCTCCATTCTTCCTCCCCCTGTCAGTTCTGCCCTCTTTCTCTCCCCTCCTCCATTCTTCCTCCCCTGGTCAGTTCTACCCTCTTTCTCTCCCCTCCTCCATTCTTCCTCCCCCTGTCAGTTCTGCCCTCTTTCTCTCCCCTCCTCCCTTTCTTCATATATATTCCATCCTTTTCTCTCACCTACTACATTTCTCTCTCTTTGGTTTGGTGGTACTCTTAGAAAAAAAGGTGCTATCTAGAACCTTAAAGGGTTCTTCAGCTGCCCCATAGGAGAACCCTTTGAAGAATCCCTAAATCTCTCGCCCTTTCCCAGAAGCGTTTAGCCCAGGACGTCTGACCCCAGCCTGTCTGTCCCTTTGAGCCCCACAGATGTTCTGGCCCGCTGGGTCTCACGTGCCCCAGCAACAAGGTGTGTCCACTCCATGAAATCAGTTAAACCGTGCAGGGCATTTTCCTCACGCGATGCCAATCTGTAATGAAAATGTGTTTTACTCAACTGGAACGCTCATTTCGTACTTGATTTGTTTGACGTTGTACTTACCCAATCTATTACTCATAAAAATATCTAATAAGAGAAGTCATTGTTTTGCATCCAAAAGTCCTTATAAAAGTGAATGTTTGTCTTTATGGCCATTGTAGAAGTACAACAGAACAGTAGCAGTCAGTAGTACTTGTGTTCAGCACAGGTGATGAATAGATGGTCTTGTCACTGGTGAGTCACGGATGGTCACAACTTCTCCAGATCCACTCCTTCAGCAGCAACCTGAACCAGCAGGAACTAAGGAAGGCCTCTCATTAGTTCCTCTGAGAGGGTTTACTGTCATCCTGCTCTGGTGTTCATTTACTTCCCAAGCAGGTGTCAGGTCCCCTTTCAAAGCCAATGTAGTCTAAAGTAGGTGATCACCTCTTAGAGGGCAGCAACAGTGCAGCTGTTTGAGTGAATGAGGACTAGTCCCAATATAATAAGAAATGTCTCATGTAAAAAAAACAAAATACATTTTGATCATGTGCTTCATTTGTATGTGTGCGTTTTCCCCTGTTTTCAATACTCTCCCCATACACGTTAACCAGCAATGAAGTAGAGATAACCTGGCTGGTATTGGGAAGGAGAGGCTGATGTTTTGTATGAAAAGGCTTTTTGTCTGGTAGTGCTGGACCCTGTTGAGCATACAGTTCTAATGACTTTGTCTGTATGTGTGTCTGGAGTGCCTGAGTGTAAGAGTATGACGTAACAGGGGAAATTACACGTCTAGCCAGCAAAGCAGATGTGAGACAGAGGTTGGAGGGGCAGGGAGAGGATGGAGGTGGACGTCTGCCTGGAAGAAGTAAAGGACTGGGAACGTACAATGTCAATGTATGGTGGGTGCTGGGAGCCCTGGGAAAGCGTTGGTCCAGGCGTCAGATCAAAGGCTCCAGGAGAACAGTTGTGGGTATGTGTGTGTTGGTGTCACTGTTTCCATCAAGACAGTACGGTCCATAAACTAGCAGCAGGTGTAGCCACAGACAAGGGAGTCTTCCAAAGGAGGCCTGGATTGGAAAGACCCATGGGTTGGGCAGATGTTTTCCATTTGAATTCTAAGGAAAGGGTGATGAAAAGAAAGAAAGAAAGAAAGAAAGAAAGAAAGAAAGAGAGAGAGAGAGAGAGAGAGAGAGAGAGAGAATGAGAGAGAGAATGAGAGAGAGAATGAGAGAGAGAATGAGAGAGAGAATGAGAGAGAGAATGAGAGAGAGAGAGAGAGAGAGAGAGAGAGAGAGAGAGAGAGAGAGAGAGAGAGAGAGAGAGAAAGAAAGAGAGAGAGAGAGAGAGAGAGAGAGAGAGAGAGAAGAGAGAAGAAAGAAAGAAAGAAAGAAAGAAAGAAAGAAAGAAAGAAAGAAAGAAAGAAAGAAAGAAAGAAAGAAAGAAAGAAAGAAAGAAAGAAAGAGAGAGAGAGAGAGAGAGAGAGAGAGAGAGAAAGAAAGAAAGAAAGAAAGAAAGAAAGAAAGAAAGAAAGAAAGAAAGAAAGAAAGAAAGAAAGAAAGAAAGAGAGAGAGAGAGAGAGAGAGAGAGAGAGAGAGAGAGAGAGAGAGAGAGAGAGACATAGGGGTAGACTAGTCCCCTACATCTCTTTTGTATAACCCTTTTCCAGACAAGAGAAGACCTTGCAGAGTGTGTGTGTCAGAGGAGGCTGGTGGGAGGAGCTTGGAGGACTGGCTCATTGTAATGGCTGAAATGGAATATATTGAACGGAGTCAGACATATGGGTTTGATACTGTTCCATTTATTCCTTTCCATCCATTACAACGAGCCAGATCTCCTAGCTCCTCCCACCACAAACTCTCTCTCTCCAAGGTCTTCTCTTTCTGAAACCATTGGAGAGTTGCTTCATCTGATTGCCTGGAAAGGGGTTATATAACCACAGCAACAAAAGAGATGTTGGAGGGAAAAAGCAACGTGTGTCATTCCAAGATCTGGCATAAACTGATAGTAGCACTTCTAAAAAAACATGATGGACTAACTGCAGGGAAGGGGACCTCTTACTGTGGATCTTAATAGTGGTCATTTCATTTTGTGGTTGTCGTCATATGTAAAACAGTCCAATAACAACCAGAGGTTTTTCCATCATTTATGTCAAATTCATAGTCTCATAAAGTGATATGTTACCTAAAGATAGTTGAAAAACTCAAGAAATATTGTTGAGAACCAAAAAGCACTTTCAATCAGCACTATATTTTCAGACACATTACCTTCTGAGGGAGTTTTAAGCAGGTAGTGTTGAACAATCCATGTTATTGATAGTCTTGTTTTAAGTCCTTTAGCACAAACCACTCGACTTGCATGATCAATGAAAAAGTACCATGTTTGCAGTTCATGGACAAACTGTTGAAACTAACTGCCACTGACCCCCTTTTTAAGAATTTAACCTTTGACCTTTCGTTTGTTGGGTTCAAAGTCTGAAAACCCACACCTGCCCTTCTAAGAGCCCTGGCCCCTACACCTCAACATGGCACACACATACACACTCCAGAACATCTCTCAACAGTTTGTGTGTTTGTGTGTGTGTCTGTCTGTGTGAATTGGTGAATGTGTGCGTGGTCGTGTGTGTGTGTGTCTGTCTGTGTGTGTGTGTGTGTGTGTGTGTGTGTGTGTGTGTGTGTGTGTGTGTGTGTGTGTGTGTGTGTGTGTGTGTGTGTGTGTGTGTGTGTGTGTGTGTGTGTGTGTGTGTGTGCGCGCGCGCGTGTCCGTCCGCGTCAAACTCAATCTGCTATGACCATTGTGATATGTCTGAAGTATTTTAATTAACTGTCTTTTAAAATATTCCTAGTGGGTTTTCCTCCTGAAAACTGAGACTGAGCAATAAAATCACAATAACATTTAGGATTGCCAGCTGGCCGTGCTGAAACGTTAAAATGATCACACACACAAACACACTTACAGCAGAGTCTCTTATTTCACTTGCCTGGTGTTGGAGCTTTCAGACACCCACAGTAGACATTAGGCAAGTTGCCTTTAACGGAAAACTGTGGACGGTTAAGTTATTATTTAACGTTTTTGGTGGCTGGGATGCCAATATCTCTCATAGCCAAGACTATTGCCTTACCAGACTGAGACAACCTGTGGTTACATTTCTTTCTAGTCAACCACCATGTAAGGAATCCAGACATTACCCATTACCCTGTATGGTTCCTGGGGACTACATGTTGTAGACTAGCAGACATGTCGATACTCTGTGTGAGTCCGACAGGTCTACACTCTTAGACAAAAGGGTTCCAAAAGGGTTATTCAGCTGTCTCCATAGGAGAACCCTTTTAGGTTCTAGATAAACCTTTTTTCTCTTAGAGCGTAGGTTGTAGGGGGAGTTCTTATCGATCCTACACGTGTGATGTAGCAGACAGACTTTTGTCAATACTTATGTGAGGAAGGTATAGTTTCGCTCTGATACTTGTGTGTGGGGTTGTGGTATAAACGTGATGTCAGCTTCTCATGGTCCAATGTTGCCTGGAGTGTGTAGGAATGAAGAAGCACAATAAACTAGAGCTGGGAATTGCTAGAGACATTACAATACGATATGATCACAATACTTAGGCGCTGATACGATATTTATTGAGATTCTCACAATGTATTGCAATTCGTGTGTGTGTGTGTGTGTGTGTGTGTGTGTGTGTGTGTGTGTGTGTGTGTGTGTGTGTGTGTGTGTGTGTGTGTGTGTGTGTGTGTGTGTGTATGTACACACACAGTAGTGGAAAAAGTACCCAATTGCCATACTTGAGTAAAAGTAAAGATGCCTTAATAGAAAAGTAAAAGTCTAAAAGTATTTGGTTTTAAATATACTTATACATCAAGAGTAAAAGTATAAATAATTTTAAATTCCTTATTTTAAGCAAACCAGATGGCACCATTTTCTTGTATTTATAGCCACAGGCATACTCTAACACTCAAGACATCATTTACAAACGAAGCATGTGTGTTTAGTGAGTCCACTAGATCAGAGGCAGTAGGCGTGACCAGGGAGGTTCTCTTGAAGTGCGTGAATTTTACAATGTTGCTGTCCTGCTAAGCATTCAAAATGTAACACGTACTTTTGGGTGTCAGGGAAATGTAAGGAGTAAAAAGTACATTATTTTCTTCAGGAATGTAGTGAAGTAAAAGTAAGAAATATAAATAGTTAAGTAAAGATACCCCAAAAAACTACTTAGCTAGTATTTTTTACCTAAGTACTTTACACCACTGTGTGTGTGTGTGTGTGTGTGTGTGTGTGTGTGTGTGTGTGTGTGTGTGTGTGTGTGTGTGTGTGTGTGTGTGTGTGTGTGTGTGTGTGTGTGTGTGTGTGTGTGTGTGTGTGTATCGGAATGTGAGGCATGCGGCAGATGTCCCATTGGGCCGTCCTGGACCCAACTGATGACTACAGCAGCTGGGTGACCCTCTCACTCAGTCCGCCCCTCACACAGCAGGCACCGCCTACTGACCCCTCACAGCTCTTCTGGGGGTCATAAGGGTGGTCCTGTGGCATAAATGGGGTTAGGGTCTGGGGGGGAGGGAGGGGCAGAGTCAGTTCCAGGAATCAGCCCCTCACCTATTCTCATCAGCACCACTTTTCCAGTTGTAAGAGAGGTTATGAGGTAAACTTTACAAATGGAAAATGGGAAAACGGGGCATCTTCAACTGATTTTTTCAACTGTCTCTAGTACGGGTAACAAGTGTGAGTCAGAGAGAAAGGACACACACACACACACACATGGAGTAGAGATGAGGTAAAGGTTGTCCTGTCTTGGGGGTCATGGTTGAGCAGTGCCAGGGTAGAGGATCTGAGCTGGTCTCTGTGGTCTCCAGGTCAAAGGTCAGGGCTCTGAGGACACAACACAAGAACCCGCCATAAAACTCATAGTTAGAAGGATGTATGGTGCAGTTAGCCTGTGGGAGGCATCCTGTTAAATCAGACAGTTAACAAGGACACACGCACATATGCCATTTTCCTCCTATCACCCTTGATGTAAGCCACATGCCACTGAACAAGCTAGGGAAAGAGAGCTGAGAGGAGAGATATGTGCCTGAAGAACGTCAGGAATTCCAATCCCTGAGCACTAACCAACACAATCACCTCAAAATAAACAGGCCAGACCCTGAATGAAGTGGCAGCACCAGTCACGGCACTGCCCCAAATAGAAGAACTATGTGATACCACTATACTGAGACACAAACTCAGTCACAGGTGTAAATATTCCCCCTCAGCACCAGTCACGGCACTGCCCCAAATAGAAGAACTATGTGATAATTGAGCAAGACATTTTCCCCCGAAAACTATTTTTTATCATCTGCATGAATCAGCAGGTAATAAACAAGACCTTACAAGATAACATAACGGTCTACACAATGTCTGACTGTGCAGTCTCTTCTATAGCCAAAAAAGACACATCTCCCTCCTTCTCCTCCTCCCGTTCCCCCCACTAACATACTTATTACACCTGTACCGAGAACAACCTGTCTAGTTGACACTGCTTTCCTAGTCGAAATAAGGTCAAACCGCCAGAGAGGAGCATGCAGTAAAAGTGTTCACATAACTTAAAAAGCTAAAACAGTAAATCCAGGTTGGGCAGCCTGTCACACGTTGTCATTATGGTGGGCGATAAAATGTCAAATTGATGGTTGTGAGAAAGAGAAGAGGCCTATTAGCAACAGGGAAACAATCTGGAGTACATTCTGTTCTGGATCACATTGTTTCTCTGGCCAGTTCCACCAACCATCGGCAGAGATGGTAGCTTCAGGACCTTATTCTACAGCCATACAACCAGACCCATCGTTTCCCTTCTAAAGGCTGATGGAAAAAGGGCTTTAGAAATACATTTGATTGATTGATTGATTGATTGATTGATTGATACAGGGATATTTGGGTTACATACAACAATGTGAGCCGGCATTTTTATCCTTCACCCAAATATGTGTTCGACCGCTCACAAAAAAACAACATTGTGCACCACAAGAAAAGGAACAAAGGAAGTCAGACCAGTTTAAATACTTGACTTCTGAGAATGTGTGGATATTTAATGTGCTTTTGTGAGAAAGGGGTAGTTGTGGGGTATGTGTGTGTGTTAGGGGTAGTTGTGGGGTATGTGTGTGTGTTAGGGGTAGTTGTGGGGTATGTGTGTGTGTGTTTGCATATATGTCGGGTGTGCACGTGAATTTTGCCACTAAGGTGTCAAATACCCATAACCAATAGCTTTGACAAAAGGCACCATGTGAACGCAACAGCAGATGTAGATGAAGGCCTCTAAGGAGGGAAATAACCGGTTCCACATTTGCCGCTTTGTCTTCTTGAAAAAGCCCACAGCTCTTTCTTAAATGTCTGTTGTACTGTGGTTGCCAAAGGACCCCAAGGTCTCAAACCAATCCAATCAGCATTTAGCTTTTCTTCTTTATCTTTCAATCGAGTGCAGGCTTGAAGCACGAGACGCTGAGACTTGCTTACAAAGAAAAATTGGATATTGGAGAGACGGGACAGACTCATACACAATCAGTCTGTGAAAGACTAACTGTGTATGAGTGGTTGTGAGAAAAGTAAGGTGTGTTCATGTATGTGTGCTTTTTCCCCCTGCATTTCTAGTCAATAGTGCAAGTCTGGGCCCTCCTGTGCTCCCTGGGCTAGCCCAGGACAGTCTGTCTGTCTGGGCCCTCATGTGCTCCCTGGGCTAGCACAGGACAGTCTGTCCGTCTGGGCCCTCATGTGCTCCCTGGGCTAGCCCAGGACAGTCTGTCCGTCTGGGCCCTCGTGTGCTCCCTGGGCTAGCCCAGGACAGTCTGTCCGTCTGGGCCCTCGTGTGCTCCCTGGGCAAGCCCAGGACGGTCTGTCCGTCTGGGCCATCCAGTGCTCGCCCAGGACAGTCTGTCCGTCTGGGCCTTTCTGTGCTCCCTGGGCTAGCCCAGGACAGTCTGTCCGTCTGGGCCCTCCAGTGCTCGCCCAGGACAGTCTGTCTGTCTGGGCCCTCATGTGCTCCCTGGGCTAGCCCAGGACAGTCTGTCCGTCTGGGCCCTCATGTGCTCCCTGGGCTAGCCCAGGACAGTCTGTCTGTCTGGGCCCTCCTGTGCAAGCCCAGGACAGTCTGTCCGTCTGGGCCCTCCTGTGCTCCCTGGGCTAGCCCAGGACAGTCTGTCCGTCTGGGCCCTCCTGTGCTCCCTGGGCTAGCCCAGGACAGTCTGTCCGCCTGGGCCCTCCTGTGCTCCCTGGGCTAGCCCAGGACAGTCTGTCCGTCTGGGCCTTTCTGTGCTCCCTGGGCTAGTACAGGACAGTCTGTTCGTCTGGGACCTCCTGTGCTCGCCCATGACAGTCTGTCTGTCTGGGCCCTCCTGTGCTCCCTGGGCTAGCCCAGGACAGTCTGTCCGTCTGGGCCCTCCTGTGCTCCCTGGGCTAGCCCAGGAAAGTCTGTCCGTCTGGGCCCTCCTGTGCTCGCCCAGGACAGTCTGTCCGTCTGGGCCCTCATGTGATCCCTGGGCTGGCCCAGGACAGTCTGATCATCTGGGCCCTCGTGTGCTCCATGGGCTGGCCC
This sequence comes from Oncorhynchus keta, assembly GCF_023373465.1. Lineage (NCBI taxonomy): Eukaryota > Metazoa > Chordata > Actinopteri > Salmoniformes > Salmonidae > Oncorhynchus > Oncorhynchus keta. The sequence goes on from NC_068433.1 coordinate 46,280,975, forward strand.
AGGACAGTCTGTCCGTCTGGGCCCTTCAGTGCTCCCTGTGCTAGCCCAGGACAGTCTGTCCGCCTGGGCCCTTCAGTGCTCCCTGGGCTGGCCCAGGACAGTCTGTCCGTCTGGTCCCTCCTGTGCTCGCCCAGGACAGTCTGTCCGCCTGGGCCCTTCAGTGCTCCCTGGGCTGGCCCAGGACAGTCTGTCCGTCTGGGCCCTCCAGTGCTCGCCCAGGACAGTCTGTCCGTCTGGGCCCTCATGTGATCCATGGGCTAGCCCAGGACAGTCTGTCCGTCTGGGCCCTCAGTGCTCCTGGGCTGGCCCAGGACAGTCTGTCTCTGGGCCCTCCAGTGCTCGCCAGGACAGTCTGTCTGTCTGGGCCCTCATGTGCTCCCTGGGCTAGCCCAGGACAGTCTGTCTGTCTGGGCCCTCATGTGCTCCTGGGCTAGCCCAGGACAGTCTGTCCGTCTGGGCCCTCCTGTGCTCCCTGGGCTAGCCCAGGACAGTCTGTCCGCCTGGGCCCGTTCAGTGCTCCCTGGGCTAGCCCAGGACAGTCTGTCCGCCTGGGCCCTTCAGTGCTCCCTGGGCTAGCCCAGGACAGTCTGTCCGTCTTGTCCCTCCTGTGCTCGCCCAGGACAGTCTGTCCGCCTGGGCCCTTCAGTGCTCCCTGGGCTGGCCCAGGACAGTCTGTCCGTCTGGGCCCTCCAGTGCTCGCCCAGGACAGTCTGTCCGTCTGGGCCCTCATGTGCTCCTGGGCTAGCCCAGGACAGTCTGTCCGTCTGGGCCCTCCTGTGCTCCCTGGGCTGGCCCAGGACAGTCTGTCCGCCTGGGCCCGTTCAGTGCTCCCTGGGCTAGCCCAGGACAGTCTGTCCGCCTGGGCCCTTCAGTGCTCCCTGGGCTGGCCCAGGACAGTCTGTCCGTCTGGTCCCTCCTGTGCTCGCCCAGGACAGTCTGTCCGCCTGGGCCCTTCAGTGCTCCCTGGGCTAGACCAGGACAGTCTGTCCGTCTGGGCCTTTCTGTGCTCCCTGGGCTAGCCCAGGACAGTCTGTCCGTCTGGGCCCTCCTGTGCTCCCTGGGCTAGCCCAGGACAGTCTGTCCGTCTGGGCCTTTCTGTGCTCCCTGGGCTAGCCCAGGACAGTCTGTCCGTCTGGGCCTTTCTGTGCTCCCTGGGCTAGCCCAGGACAGTCTGTCCGTCTGGGCCCTCCTGTGCTCGCCCAGGAAAGTCTGTCCGTCTGGGCCCTCCTGTGCTCGCCCAGGACAGTCTGTCCGTCTGGGCCCTCATGTGATCCCTGGGCTAGCCCAGGACAGTCTGATCATCTGGGCCCTCATGTGCTCCATGGGCTAGCCCAGGACAGTCTGTCCGTCTGGGCCCTTCAGTGCTCCCTGTGCTAGCCCAGGACAGTCTGTCCGCCTGGGCCCTTCAGTGCTCCCTGGGCTAGCCCAGGACAGTCTGTCCGTCTGGGCCCTCCAGTGCTTGCCCAGGACAGTCTGTCCGTCTGGGCCTTTCTGTGCTCCCTGGGCTAGCACAGGTCAGTCTGTTCGTCTGGGCCCTCCAGTGCTCGCCCAGGACAGTCTGTCCGTCTGGGCCCTCATGTGATCCCTGGGCTAGCCCAGGACAGTCTGATCATCTGGGCCCTCATGTGCTCCATGGGCTAGTCCAGGACAGTCTGTCCGTCTGGGCCCTTCAGTGCTCCCTGTGCTAGCCCAGGACAGTCTGTCCGCCTGGGCCCTTCAGTGCTCCCTGGGCTAGCCCAGGACAGTCTGTCCGTCTGGTCCCTCCTGTGCTCGCCCAGGACAGTCTGTCCGCCTGGGCCCTTCAGTGCTCCCTGGGCTAGCCCAGGACAGTCTGTCCGTCTGGGCCCTCCAGTGCTCGCCCAGGACAGTCTGTCTGTCTGGGCCCTCATGTGCTCCCTGGGCTAACCCAGGACAGTCTGTCCGTCTGGGCCCTCATGTGCTCCCTGGGCTAGCCCAGGACAGTCTGTCTATCTGGGCCCTCCTGTGCAAGCCCAGGACAGTCTGTCTGTCTGGGCCCTCATGTGCTCCCTGGGATAGCCCAGGACAGTCTGTCCGTCTGGGTCCTCCTGTGCTCCCCGGGCTAGCCCAGGACAGTCTGTCCGTCTGGGCCCTCCTGTGCTCCATGGGCTAGCCCAGGACAGTCTGTCCGCCTGGGCCCTTCAGTGCTCCCTGGGCTAGCCCAGGACAGTCTGTCCGTCTGGGCCTTTCTGTGCTCCCTGGGCTAGGCCAGGACAGTCTGTTCGTCTGGGACCTCCTGTGCTCGCCCAGGACAGTCTGTCCGTCTGGGCCCTCATGTGATCCCTGGGCTAGCCCAGGACAGTCTGATCATCTGGGCCCTCATGTGCTCCATGGGCTAGCCCAGGACAGTCTGTCCGCCTGGGCCCTTCAGTGCTCCCTGGGCTAGCCCAGGACAGTCTGTCCGTCTGGGCCCTCCAGTGCTCGCCCAGGACAGTCTGTCTGTCTGGGCCCTCATGTGCTCCCTGGGCTAGCCCAGGACAGTCTGTCCGTCTGGGCCCTCATGTGCTCCCTGGGCTAGCCCAGGACAGTCTGTCCGTCTGGGCCCTCCTGTGCTCCCTGGGCTAGCCCAGGACAGTCTGTCCGCCTGGGCCCTTCAGTGCTCCCTGGGCTAGCCCAGGACAGTCTGTCCGTCTGGGCCTTTCTGTGCTCCCTGGGCTAGCACAGGACAGTCTGTTCGTCTGGGAACTCCTGTGCTCGCCCATGACAGTCTGTCTGTCTGGGCCCTCCTGTGCTCCCTGGGCTAGCCCAGGACAGTCTGTCCGTCTGGGCCTTTCTGTGCTCCCTGGGTTAGCCCAGGACAGTCTGTCCGTCTGGGCCTTTCTGTGCTCCTGGGCTGGCCCAGGACAGTCTGTCCGTCTGGGCCCTCCTGTGCTCGCCCAGGAAAGTCTGTCCGTCTGGGCCCTCCTGTGCTCGCCCAGGACAGTCTGTCCGTCTGGGCCCTCATGTGATCCCTGGGCTGATCCTGGGCTCATGCCCAGGACAGTCTGATCATCTGGGCCCTTCAGTGCTCCCTGTGCTAGCCCAGGACAGTCTGTCCGCCTGGGCCCTTCAGTGCTCCCTGGGCTAGCCCAGGACAGTCTGTCCGTCTGGGCCCTCCAGTGCTCGCCCAGGACAGTCTGTCCGTCTGGGCCCTCATGTGATCCCTGGGCTGGCCCAGGACAGTCTGATCATCTGGGCCCTCATGTGCTCCATGGGCTAGCCCAGGACAGTCTGTCCGTCTGGGCCCTTCAGTGCTCCCTGTGCTAGCCCAGGACAGTCTGTCCGCCTGGGCCCTTCAGTGCTCCCTGGGCTAGCCCAGGACAGTATGTCCATCTGGTCCCTCCTGTGCTCGCCCAGGACAGTCTGTCCGCCTGGGCCCTTCAGTGCTCTCTGGGCTAGCCCAGGACAGTCTGTCCGTCTGGGCCCTCCTGTGCTCGCCCAGGACAGTCTGTCTGTCTGGGCCCTCATGTGCTCCTGGGCTGGCCCAGGACAGTCTGTCCGTCTGGGCCTTTCTGTGCTCCCTGGGTTAGCCCAGAACAGTCTGTCCGTCTGGGCCTTTCTGTGCTCCCTGGGCTAGCCCAGGACAGTCTGTCCGTCTGGGCCCTCATGTGCTCCCTGGGCTAGCCCAGGACAGTCTGTCCGTCTGGGCCTTTCTGTGCTCCCTGGGCTAGCCCAGGACAGTCTGTCCGTCTGGGCCTTTCTGTGCTCCCTGGGCTAGCCCAGGACAGTCTGTCCGTCTGGGCCCTCCTGTGCTCACCCAGGAAAGTCTGTCCGTCTGGGCCCTCCTGTGCTCGCCCAGGACAGTCTGTCCGTCTGGGCCCTCATGTGATCCCTGGGCTAGCCCAGGACAGTCTGATCATCTGGGCCCTCATGTGCTCCATGGGCTGGCCCAGGACAGTCTGTCCGTCTGGGCCCTTCAGTGCTCCCTGTGCTAGCCCAGGACAGTCTGTCCGCCTGGGCCCTTCAGTGCTCCCTGGGCTAGCCCAGGACAGTCTGTCCGTCTGGTCCCTCCTGTGCTCGCCCAGGACAGTCTGTCCACCTGGGCCCTTCAGAGCTCCCTGGGCTAGCCCAGGACAGTCTGTCCGTTTGGGCCCTCCAGTGCTCGCCCAGGACAGTCTGTCCGTCTGGGCCCTCATGTGATCCCTGGGCTGGCCCAGGACAGTCTGATCATCTGGGCCCTCATGTGCTCCATGGGCTAGCCCAGGACAGTCTGTCCGTCTGGGCCCTCATGTGCTCCCTGGGCTAGCCCAGGACAGTCTGTCCGTCTGGGCCCTCCAGTGCTCCCTGGGCTAGCCCAGGACAGTCTGTCCGTCTGGTCCCTCCTGTGCTCGCCCAGGACAGTCTGTCCGTCTGGGCCTTTCTGTGCTCCCTGGGCTAGCCCAGGACAGTCTGTCCGTCTGGGCCCTCCAGTGCTCGCCCAGGACAGTCTGTCTGTCTGGGCCCTCATGTGCTCCCTGGGCTAGCCCAGGACAGTCTGTCCGTCTGGGCCCTCATGTGCTCCCTGGGCTAGCCCAGGACAGTCTGTCTGTCTGTCTGGGCCCTCCTGTGCAAGCCCAGGACAGTCTGTCTGTCTGGGCCCTCATGTGCTCCTGGGCTGGCCCAGGACAGTCTGTCCGTCTGGGCCCTCCTGTGCTCATGGGCTGGCCCAGGACAGTCTGTCCGCCTGGGCCCTTCAGTGCTCCCTGGGCTGGCCCAGGACAGTCTGTCCGTCTGGGCCTTTCTGTGCTCCCTGGGCTAGCACAGGACAGTCTGTTCGTCTGGGACCTCCTGTGCTCGCCCATGACAGTCTGTCTATCTGGGCCCTCCTGTGCTCCTGGGCTGGCCCAGGACAGTCTGTCCGCCTGGGCCCTTCAGTGCTCCCTGGGCTGGCCCAGGACAGTCTGTCCGTCTGGGCCTTTCTGTGCTCCCTGGGCTAGCACAGGACAGTCTGTTCGTCTGGGACCTCCTGTGCTCGCCCATGACAGTCTGTCTGTCTGGGCCCTCCTGTGCTCCCTGGGCTAGCCCAGGACAGTCTGTCCATCTGGGCCTTTCTGTGCTCCCTGGGCTGGCCCAGGACAGTCTGTCCGTCTGGGCTTTTCTGTGCTCCCTGGGCTAGCACAGGACAGTCTGTTCGTCTGGGACCTCCTGTGCTCGCCCATGACAGTCTGTCTATCTGGGCCCTCCTGTGCTCCCTGGGCTGGCCCAGGACAGTCTGTCCGCCTGGGCCCTTCAGTGCTCCTGGGCTGGCCCAGGACAGTCTGTCCGTCTGGGCCTTTCTGTGCTCCTGGGCTAGCACAGGACAGTCTGTTCGTCTGGGACCTCCTGTGCTCGCCCATGACAGTCTGTCTGTCTGGGCCCTCCTGTGCTCCCTGGGCTTTTCTGTGCTCCCTGGGCCCAGGACAGTCTGTCCATCTGGGCCCTCCTGTGCTCGCCCAGGAAAGTCTGTCCGTCTGGGCCCTCCTGTGCTCGCCCAGGACAGTCTGTCCATCTGGGCCCTCATGTGCTCCATGGGCTGGCCCAGGACAGTCTGTCCGTCTGGGCCCTTCAGTGCTCCCTGTGCTAGCCCAGGACAGTCTGTCCGCCTGGGCCCTTCAGTGCTCCCTGGGCTGGCCCAGGACAGTCTGTCCGCCTGGTCCCTCCTGTGCTCGCCCAGGACAGTCTGTCCGTCTGGGCCTTTCTGTGCTCCCTGGGCTAGCACAGGTCAGTCTGTTCGTCTGGGCCCTCCAGTGCTCGCCCAGGACAGTCTGTCCGTCTGGGCCCTCATGTGATCCCTGGGCTAGCCCAGGACAGTCTGATCATCTGGGCCCTCATGTGCTCCATGGGCTAGCCCAGGACAGTCTGTCCGTCTGGGCCCTCCTGTGCTCCCTGGGCTAGCCCAGGACAGTCTGTCCGTCTGGGCCTTTCTGTGCTCCCTGGGCTAGCACAGGACAGTCTGTTCGTCTGGGACCTCCTGTGCTCGCCCAGAACAGTCTGTCCGTCTGGGCCTTTCTGTGCTCCCTGGGCTAGCCCAGGACAGTCTGTCCGTCTGGGCCCTCCTGTGCTCCCTGGGCTAGCCCAGGACAGTCTGTCCGCCTGGGCCCTTCAGTGCTCCCTGGGCTAGCCCAGGACAGTCTGTCCGTCTGGGCCTTTCTGTGCTCCCTGGGCTAGCACAGGACAGTCTGTTCGTCTGGGACCTCCTGTGCTCGCCCATGACAGTCTGTCTGTCTGGGCCCTCCTGTGCTCCCTGGGCTAGCCCAGGACAGTCTGTCCGTCTGGGCCTTTCTGTGCTCCCTGGGCTAGCCCAGGACAGTCTGTCCGTCTGGGCCTTTCTGTGCTCCCTGGGCTAGCCCAGGACAGTCTGTCCGTCTGGGCCCTCCTGTGCTCGCCCAGGAAAGTCTGTCCGTCTGGGCCCTCCTGTGCTCGCCCAGGACAGTCTGTCCATCTGGGCCCTCATGTGCTCCATGGGCTAGCCCAGGACAGTCTGTCCGTCTGGGCCCTTCAGTGCTCCCTGTGCTAGCCCAGGACAGTCTGTCCGCCTGGGCCCTTCAGTGCTCCCTGGGCTAGCCCAGGACAGTCTGTCCGCCTGGTCCCTCCTGTGCTCGCCCAGGACAGTCTGTCCACCTGGGCCCTTCAGTGCTCCCTGGGCTAGCCCAGGACAGTCTGTCCGTTTGGGCCCTCCAGTGCTCGCCCAGGACAGTCTGTCTGTCTGGGCCCTCATGTGCTCCCTGGGCTAGCCCAGGACAGTCTGTCCGTCTGGGCCCTCATGTGCTCCCTGGGCTAGCCCAGGACAGTCTGTCCGTCTGGGCCCTCCTGTGCTCCCTGGACTAGCCCAGGACAGTCTGTCCGCCTGGGCCCTTCAGTGCTCCCTGGGCTAGCCCAGGACAGTCTGTCCGTCTGGGCCCTCCAGTGCTCGCCCAGGACAGTCTGTCTGTCTGGGCCCTCATGTGCTCCCTGGGCTAACCCAGGACAGTCTGTCCGTCTGGGCCCTCATGTGCTCCCTGGGCTAGCCCAGGACAGTCTGTCTATCTGGGCCCTCCTGTGCAAGCCCAGGACAGTCTGTCTGTCTGGGCCCTCATGTGCTCCCTGGGCTAGCTCAGGACAGTCTGTCCGTCTGGGCCCTCCTGTGCTCCATGGGCTGGCCCAGGACAGTCTGTCTGTCTGGGCCCTCATGTGCTCCCTGGGCTGGCCCAGGACAGTCTGTCCGTCTGGGCCCTCATGTGCTCCCTGGGCTAGCCCAGGACAGTCTGTCTGTCTGTCTGGGCCCTCCTGTGCAAGCCCAGGACAGTCTGTCTGTCTGGGCCCTCATGTGCTCCTGGGCTAGCCCAGGACAGTCTGTCCGTCTGGGCCTTTCTGTGCTCCCTGGGCTAGCACAGGACAGTCTGTTCGTCTGGGACCTCCTGTGCTCGCCCATGACAGTCTGTCTATCTGGGCCCTCCTGTGCTCCCTGGGCTAGCCCAGGACAGTCTGTCCGCCTGGGCCCTTCAGTGCTCCCTGGGCTAGCCCAGGACAGTCTGTCCGTCTGGGCCTTTCTGTGCTCCCTGGGCTAGCACAGGACAGTCTGTTTGTCTGGGACCTCCTGTGCTCGCCCATGACAGTCTGTCTGTCTGGGCCCTCCTGTGCTCCTGGGCTAGCCCAGGACAGTCTGTCCATCTGGGCCTTTCTGTGCTCCCTGGGCTAGCCCAGGACAGTCTGTCCGTCTGGGCTTTTCTGTGCTCCCTGGGCTGGCCCAGGACAGTCTGTCCGTCTGGGCCCTCCTGTGCTCGCCCAGGAAAGTCTGTCCGTCTGGGCCCTCCTGTGCTCGCCCAGGACAGTCTGTCCATCTGGGCCCTCATGTGCTCCATGGGCTGGCCCAGGACAGTCTGTCCGTCTGGGCCCTTCAGTGCTCCCTGTGCTAGCCCAGGACAGTCTGTCCGCCTGGGCCCTTCAGTGCTCCCTGGGCTAGCCCAGGACAGTCTGTCCGCCTGGTCCCTCCTGTGCTCGCCCAGGACAGTCTGTCCACCTGGGCCCTTCAGTGCTCCCTGGGCTAGCCCAGGACAGTCTGTCCGTTTGGGCCCTCCAGTGCTCGCCCAGGACAGTCTGTCCGTCTGGGCCCTCATGTGATCCCTGGGCTAGCCCAGGACAGTCTGATCATCTGGGCCCTCATGTGCTCCATGGGCTAGCCCAGGACAGTCTGTCCGTCTGGGCCCTTCAGTGCTCCCTGTGCTAGCCCAGGACAGTCTGTCCGCCTGGGCCCTTCAGTGCTCCCTGGGCTGGCCCAGGACAGTCTGTCCGTCTGGGCCCTCCAGTGCTCGCCCAGGACAGTCTGTCTGTCTGGGCCCTCATGTGCTCCTGGGCTGCCCAGGACAGTCTGTCCGTCTGGGCCCTCATGTGCTCCCTGGGCTAGCCCAGGACAGTCTGTCTGTCTGGGCCCTCCTGTGCAAGCCCAGGACAGTCTGTCTGTCTGGGCCCTCATGTGCTCCCTGGGCTGGCCCAGGACAGTCTGTCCGTCTGGGTCCTTCAGTGCTCCCTGGGCTAGCCCAGGACAGTCTGTCCGCCTGGGCCCTTCAGTGCTCCCTGGGCTAGCCCAGGACAGTCTGTCCGTCTGGGCCTTTCTGTGCTCCCTGGGCTAGCCCAGGACAGTCTGTCCGTCTGGGCCCTCCTGTGCTCCCTGGGCTAGCCCAGGACAGTCTGTCCGTCTGGGCCCTCCTGTGCTCCCTGGGCTAGCCCAGGACAGTCTGTCCGCCTGGGCCCTTCAGTGCTCCCTGGGCTAGCCCAGGACAGTCTGTCCGTCTGGGCCTTTCTGTGCTCCCTGGGCTAGCACAGGACAGTCTGTTCGTCTGGGACCTCCTGTGCTCGCCCATGACAGTCTGTCTGTCTGGGCCCTCCTGTGCTCCCTGGGCTAGCCCAGGACAGTCTGTCCGTCTGGGCCTTTCTGTGCTCCCTGGGCTGGCCCAGGACAGTCTGTCCGTCTGGGCTTTTCTGTGCTCCTGGGCTAGCCCAGGACAGTCTGTCCGTCTGGGCCCTCCTGTGCTCGCCCAGGAAAGTCTGTCCGTCTGGGCCCTCCTGTGCTCGCCCAGGACAGTCTGTCCATCTGGGCCCTCATGTGATCCCTGGGCTAGCCCAGGACAGTCTGATCATCTGGGCCCTCATGTGCTCCATGGGCTAGCCCAGGACATTCTGTCCGTCTGGGCCCTTCAGTGCTCCCTGTGCTAGCCCAGGACAGTCTGTCCGCCTGGGCCCTTCAGTGCTCCCTGGGCTAACCCAGGACAGTCTGTCCGTCTGGTCCCTCCTGTGCTCGCCCAGGACAGTCTGTCCGCCTGGGCCCTTCAGTGCTCCCTGGGCTAGCCCAGGACAGTCTGTCCGTCTGGGCCCTCATGTGCTCCCTGGGCTAGCCCAGGACAGTCTGTCTGTCTGGGCCCTCCTGTGCTCCCTGGGCTAGCACAGGACAGTCTGTCCGTCTGGGCCCTCATGTGCTCCTGGGCTAGCCCAGGACAGTCTGTCTGTCTGGGCCCTCCTGTGCAAGCCCAGGACAGTCTGTCCTTCTGGGCCCTTCAGTGCTCCCTGGGCTAACCCAGGACAGTCTGTCCGTCTGGTCCCTCCTGTGCTCGCCCAGGACAGTCTGTCCGCCTGGGCCCTTCAGTGCTCCCTGGGCTAGCCCAGGACAGTCTGTCCGTCTGGGCCCTCCAGTGCTCGCCCAGGACATTCTGTCTGTCTGGGCCCTCATGTGCTCCTGGGCTAGCCCAGGACAGTCTGTCCGTCTGGGCCCTCATGTGCTCCTGGGCTAGCCCAGGACAGTCTGTCTGTCTGGGCCCTCCTGTGCAAGCCCAGGACAGTCTGTCCTTCTGGGCCCTCCTGTGCTCCCTGGGCTAGCCCAGGACAGTCTGTCTGTCTGGGCCCTCCTGTGCAAGCCCAGGACAGTCTGTCCTTCTGGGCCCTCCTGTGCTCCCTGGGCTAGCCCAGGACAGTCTGTCCGCCTGGGCCCTTCAGTGCTCCCTGGGCTAGCCCAGGACAGTCTGTCCGTCTGGGCCTTTCTGTGCTCCCTGGGCTAGCACAGGACAGTCTGTTCGTCTGGGACCTCCTGTGCTCGCCCAGAATTGTCTTTCCGTCTGGGCCTTTCTGTGCTCCCTGGGCTAGCCCAGGACATTCTGTCCGTCTGGGCCTTTCTGTGCAACCTGAGCTAGCCCGGGACACTCTGTCCGTCTGGGCCTTTCTGTGCTCCCTGGGCTAGCCCAGGACAGTCTGTCTGTCTGGTCCTTTCTGTGCTCCCTGGGCTAGCCCAGGACAGTCTGTCCGTCTGGGCCTTTCTGTGCTCCCTGGGCTAGCCCAGGACAGTCTGTCCGTCTGGGCCTTTCTGTGCTCCCTGGGCTAGCCCAGGACTATCTGTCCGTCTGGGCCCTCCTGTGCTCGCCCAGTACAGTCTGTCCGTCTGGGCCCTCCTGTGCTCGCCCAGGACAGTCTGTCCGTCTGGGCCCTCCTGTGCTCGCCCAGGACAGTCTGTCCGTCTGGGCCCTCCTGTGCTCGCCCAGGACAGTCTGTCCGTCTGGGCCCTCCTGTGCTCGCCCAGGACAGTCTGTCCGTCTGGGCCCTCCTGTGCTCGCCCAGGACAGTCTGTCCGTCTGGGCCCTCCTGTGCTCGCCCTGGACAGACTGTCCGTCTGGGCCCTTCTGTGCTCGCCCTGGACAGTCTGTCCGTCTCGGCCCTCCTGTGCTCGTCCAGGACAGTCTGTCCGTCTGGGCCTTTCTGTGCTCGCCCAGGACAGTCTGTCCGTCTGGGCCCTCCTGTGCTCGCCCAGGACAGTCTGTCCGTCTGGGCCCCCCTGTGCTCACCCAGGACAGTCTGTCCGTCTGGGCCTTTCTGTGCTCCCTGGTGTATGTGTCATTGGAGAGAACAGGAGAAAGACTTTGTCTGGGAAGAAGAAACTGCTGACTTCACCCCCACTGACTGAACTGGAGTAGTACTGTGTATGGTTAGGAAGCAGGGTGGGGTAGAACTGGCCTGGGGACTCCCTATAGAAAATATAACCAGATGGTTGGGTCATCTGGCCGCTCACTGTGCTTCTGGGACGTGTGTGTGTGTGTGTGTGTGTGTGTGTGTGTGTGTGTGTGTGTGTGTGTGTGTGTGTGTGTGTGTGTGTGTGTGTGTGTGTGTGTGTGTGTGTGTGTGTGTGTGTGTGTGTGTGTGTGTGTGTGTGTGTGTGTGTGTGTCCGTCGGTGTGGCTTACTAGACAGATGTGCATATTTTCTCCGGCTGGAGGAGACGAGACTGTTTTACAGTAAGTCTGGATGAAGACGCCCAGCCGTAGACCTTTTAGAGAAATTCTCTGGAATACTGACTTGTTGACTTTTAATTTCTGACGTGTTAGGTGGACTTGCTAGATGGTGCTTGTTCTTCAGGCTAAAAAGGTATTAAAGCTAAAGAGTTGATCCTTCTAACCATGTTGAGTACCAATCTGTTGTAGCTATACTGCAGTGAACTGCTGAAGAGGTCCCATGTGACTTCTGAGCTGTGGTTTCAGACAAGGCCATAAACAGGTGTGCCTCGGTGTTTGATGATCTTTTCAGTCAAATACACGTCCATTCAGTCATACAGAGCAGAATCACCTCAAAGAAGAGCTGCTTTCAAGCCAGTATTCTCCTCCCATTCGCCGTGCTTTATTTACCAGTGCAGCGGAATAACTCAATTCCACCAGTCACACTTAAAGCAGATTTAGGAGACACACACACCCAAAATGGTGCCTCACAGCCTCTTACGCTAACAAGCAGACAGAGTAGACAGTCTGGGCTGTGTGTGCTGTGTGTTGTAGTGCCTGACCAGTTCTGAGTTATGGTGTGGTAGTGATTTTCCTTAATATGAACTTTTAACCCATTGCTATAATTATATGGGAGTGGAGAAGCAATAATTACACCAAGCATTTAATAACTGGTCCGGGGCCAGTTTTGTTGTTAGTCCCATTATGGTTAAGGTGAAGACTAAGTACAGGACAGGCTGGTCCTAAATTAGTTGCTCATAGCTGAAAGTAACTATCAGAGTCCCAGCTTGACACAAACACGGTCTCACATCTGCTCCTCGTTGAGTGGAGGAAGGATTCCTAACTGGAAGTGAAGAGCTCGCCCAGTGAAGCCTAGCAGACCATCACAGCATCAAGTATATCTCTCCTCTAAAACACACTGAGCCTCTCAGATTCCCGCCTGATCTATCTACATCCCCCCCAAAGAAGTTTACAAACTTGTCTACAATAGGTGAAGTCTCTCATTGCTAACAAAGATGTGAGGGTAATACACATTGGCATATCTACTGGGAGGTTGGAGTTCAAAGGTTGAAAGCTAACTAGACTAACTCCATTCCACTGATAAACCTTGGTATATCTCCGCGATAGTACAGACAGATGTCATCTAGGAAAGCACATCAATGTGGTTTTTGTGTTAGGTGAGCAACAGAGGAAGTACAGGGAAATACAGTAGTCCCATCCATCTCAATCTTTAGCCTTTTGTTCTGTAATCTAAAGAGGGTGGTGAATGAGTGTTTTCTTACCTCACTCACGAATGAGCACGTTAGCATGAGCATGCTAGTCTATTGATCCATTTCTTCAAATGGATAGTTCAAGGTTCACTATATCTCCATATCAGCTCAGACAATTCAGGAAAACAGATGTACTCACAGCCTCTTGTCTACTAGTGTTGGAGCAAATGTTTTCCTTTTCTCAGAGACGCAACATGGCCTGATGCTCTGGCAGTGCAGATGCTTTGTAACTTGACGAATGAGCGAGAAGATTGATTGTTGTTAAACAAATTCCTAACCTATGGCACATCCTAGTGGACACTGGACAAAATTATGGCTGGAGATCCATCTTGTTGCTCATTTCAATTTCTGTTCATCATGATATTGGCCTATTCTAACAGTTGACCCAATTTAGATGAATGAATCAAGCTTACCGTAATAACATCCAAAAGGCAGCGAGCATGTCAACAATGTCGTTCATTAACACACAATGTCAGTCTTCCAGTATACAGAGCAACACAGTCATTTATACATACATTTCCGGGGAGGATATATTAATTACAATAGTATTTGACAGATTTAAACAGTAACACAAACATGTATCATAATAAATATATATTTGTAGCATTCTTAATACCCAATACGGATTCACGAATATACTTTATCAAGTGTGGGCAGCATGCTAGATCCATTCAACTTTGATGTTACATTGCTTGATGGATAAAATAACCTCTGTTGGCTGCACAGCACCAAATACCTGATGTTTGAAATCCCTGTGCAGATACCTTTGACTGGTTTTGCCTTATCTGAACAGCCAGAGAAAGTGCCTTTGAAACAGGTGTCTCATTCCTTTAAAGGCTGATCCAAAATTCCCAAATTGCACTTTTTATTTGTTCAAATATGTTTTATAACTGGACATTCTTCTCATGCCTGTTGTCATCTCCTCCGTCTGCTTCATCTTAATGTTAAGACGGAGAAAAATGCTTTCAAACCATCATCTACATGGTCAGCCTATTTTAAGACTTAGCAGAAGCAGATCCCTTCTGGACCGGGTCCAGTTATTTTAACAAGCTTTATTTTTTAAAGAGGGTATTTATATTCATTACTTCGTGTGAACAGGGAGGGCTCCAGCTATTTCTGCTCCTGAGCTTATTTATGGATGTGTTCTGGATGGTTGTTTCCACAGAAAACAGTTCCAAATAGGTTCCTGTTGTGGTAGAATAAAATAAAAGCTCTCGAATGCCGCAAGCGATGATCTAGCAACCTTAACACTTGACACACATGTCGTTTACTCAATAGACCAGCAGACATGCTGTCTCGGCACAGATTTGGAAGGGAGGTTAAATGAGGGGGGCTGTTAGATCTTATTGATGCTACTGACTTAAACGGATCAGCGTTCCGTCAACGGGACAGTTGTAAACCATGCAGCGCGTTGTCAAGATCGCAGATTTTAGTGAAACAACAAATGTCGGTACATATAAGTGTCTTGTATTGGCTGAAAGCTTAAATTCTTGTTAATATAACTGCACTGTCCAATTTACAGAAGCTACTTCGAAAAAATGCCATGCTATTGTTTGAGGAGAGCTCCTAACAACAAAACACTTTTTTCTTCGCGATAGGTTTGATAAATTCACATCTGAAGGTGAACTGTGAACTAACAATCTGAAATCTTGCACTGATTGGATGATAAATCAGTGCAAGATTTCAGATTGTTAGTTCACAGAGAGCAACGCCTTCATGGCACGCCGATGACGCGGGCGGCCATCACTTGAACGACTGTATATTTGTCAAATAAGCACCAATCGGGGTCAAACAAAGCTAGTTAGATAGCCAATGAGCTGGGCTTTATGGGAGCCATGTATATGTTGTAAAATGTAGCTACTAAACTAATACGACAGCATGCCTTTTCATTTTGGACAACAATTATAAGGATATTCAGAGTTATCAAGTTATGAAAACTGGTTGTTTTGCAAATGTTGAACTTATCATATGGCTACTAATACTTGGAAAGCTAAATCAAAGTCCAAGTATACAGATTTGACGATATTCTTGCTGAAAAATGGAATATGAATGCGAATGTCTCCTTCACGATTTGCCCAAATGTACCTAGGGACTTCACACTAAAAGTCTTGTTGTTCACAAATTTTTCAAGTAATCCATCTGAAACTTTGCACATACACTGCTGCCATCTTGTGGACACCACCGGAATTACAACCAGAGTGATGGCTATAACTACGACCTTTCTCTTGCATTTCAAAGATGGTGGTAGAAAAAGAGAGGTTGTTTTTTTCTTTATATTTTCTTCTACCAGATCTATTGTGTTATATTCTCCTACATTCAATTCACATTTCCACAAACTTCAAAGTGTTTCCTTTCATATGGTACCAAGAATATGCATATCCTTGCTTCAGGGCCTGAGCTACAGGCAGTTAGATTTGGGTATGTCATTTAGGCGAAAATTGAAAAAAAGGGGGCTATCCCTAAGAAGTTGCTTTTCGAGTGCATATTTTGCTTTTCGAGTGCATTCAAAAACTTGACAGTTCACAAAACGGGTTAAACAGATGCATTATCTGAGAGGATAGTCACTTCCGCTGGACTTTAAGCGTTTTTTTTTCCAACATAATTTGTCAACATATTGTGACGTGGAATCTATATGGAAAACACGTTCATTTTTGGTTGAGATGGAGATGTGAATCCAACATAGCAATAATTAATTTGTAGACAAACTGGAATTAAAGCCAGACTAAGTCAGTGGCTCAGATGGAACTATCCGAAATGAAGATAAATCTCCTTTAAAATGTTGATATTTGGTTGCGTTGTCAACAAAACACAATTCAATATTACTTTTGTAACACAGTAAAACGCCTTAAATTTAGACTATCTTAAAAAAAACGAATGTAACATTTAAACTTGAAAAGTGAGTAACACATCCATGACCACATTTTGAGGTTACTGTAATCATATAAAGCGTGTATGTGCAAAAAAAGCGTACTGTGGAGATCTTCACAACTTCTGTAATAATCTGCACAGAGTCTCAAATGGCATTGATCTCTTGCACCCGTGTAGTTTTGCTGTAATCTCAACTGCCATCCAGGTTATATGGTCCTGCTATTAGATTAAGCACAGTGATTTATCAATAGCTGACATTGTATTCCCATTTGAGCTTTGTTGTGCTTTAAAAATGTTGAAAGCGCAGCGATAAACATTTGGGAGACAACTTTTTTCTATTGGAATTGAGTGGGTTAATATAGGTTGTAATCTCATTGATTAACATCTCAACCAAATATTACACACACTGAAATGAGGTCGTGTGGCCAGTGGGGAAAGATTAAATAGGTCATAATATTTTAGAAACACACTTTGTGATTAATGCACGTTGCCTTACATAGACATCATGTTGATAAGACATATTCCTCTGTTCCCATTATTAAGACGGGTTATGTCAAATAATAACAGTATCAATACAGTGACCAGAGACATCGTGCAACTCTGAGGAATCCACACACACTCATCACACACCCCAAAAACAGACACCGTATTCAGGCCTGGGCCGTCTCAGCCATAGCGGATGCAACAGATCAGAGGCACCAACAGTGAAAAAACAGGATCGTTTCCCATGGT
This sequence comes from Oncorhynchus keta, assembly GCF_023373465.1. Taxonomy (NCBI): domain Eukaryota; kingdom Metazoa; phylum Chordata; class Actinopteri; order Salmoniformes; family Salmonidae; genus Oncorhynchus; species Oncorhynchus keta. The sequence continues at coordinate 46,297,028 of NC_068433.1, forward strand.
GTTTCTCTGCTGCCTGGATTCCACGTCCGCCTCAAACACGTCCAGTTGTCAGGTGTGGTTTCCGTTCCGATGTCAGGGAGGAATCTGGGATACACATTGACATCTGGAGAGTGTCAACGGGAACGCCGCTCATCCTCCTGCTGCAACACCGTTTCTCATCCCTGAGGATGTACCGGAGATCTGGGATGTGTTGCTGCCGCGTCGTCATGGCGTCTAAAATGCTGGTGTAGTGTCCACAGACGGTGTTGCAGAGTGGACAGGATCAGCTGCCAAAATCACTTCCTCTCCTCCATTTATTCTCTCCTCTCCCTTGTTTTCTATGAGGGCCTCCATTTGTCTTTTATGTAGGTTTACAAGATATGGGAGTTCAAGGAAGAAACTGTATGTAAAAAGTCCCCATTAAAACCTCCTTATGCTCCTGTTCTTTAAATATGTATCTAATGTGATGATAGGGCACACATTCTGAAGACATCAAAGAGAAAAGTGCTCCGCTTAAAAATACTGTTTGTTTGGAAACCTGTGCTTTGCTGTATGCATATTATTTTTATGCATCTAATCTAGTGGCATCTAAGGTTCAGACTGTAGCATTTTGATGATTGTGATGTTTATTTGTATTTTTTAAAGGTTTCAGTCTCTGAGCTTCCTTCCTTCACCTTAGTAAGATAATGGTATCAGGGTCAGCGGTAACATAGGAAGTGAATGATTTGCTTTGGTATGTCCAGTTGAACTACGACCTCCAGAGCTCTGCTACCCAGCATCGCCCTCAGGGTCACTCTGCTCAGCTGCTGCAGACTCAATGGAGTACCTACAGGCAGACAACCACAAAGGTTTATGGGAGATTTAGTCTATCCACAACACTGGGATAGTATTCAAGAGTCAATACACAGTCAGAGATATATGTCCCATTTAGTATATTTAAAGACTGGAGCTTTTGAGCAGGGATATTATGTTGATGTTTGCTTGCATAACCCAACAATAGGACTCAATAAAACATGAGTTGAGCAAATTTTTTAAAATGTATGTCACAATGTCCTTACACTTCATGAAATAAAGTTTTTATTTTTCCTTACAAGAGGTGTCTATGTCTGATGCCTAGGATACTGTTGCTGTGTGGCTTCTCGCACAGACCTGGTCTCACATTCCACGAGTGGCTCTGTGGCAGAGGAATCTGTCTGGGTCTCATCGTCAGTTACTGACCCGTAACTAAACTGAATGTTATAGTACTAATTGATCAGCTTCAGGGAACATGAGTAGGATAGACATTAACTTGAGGGACAGGACAGATGGACTTAGTCTATGTTCAAAATACTGGAGAAATATCTTTCTGACTTAAGACTGAGTATTGTTAGGGGTTAAAGTAAGCTGGTGTGGTCTGGTATTGCATCCTAAAAAGATAAACATGCTCCTGTAAATAGATATTTATCATAACCACATGTCAGCCACATGAAAAATGGACTTGAAATTGGGTGGCATATTATAGACGCTCCAAAATGTGGCGTAGTTCGAGGAGAACACTGATATTTTTCCAAGGCAGAGATGACTGGCAAAGACTGGCGCGCGCGGACAAGTAGACGCATCAATTCAGGCTACAAGTAGACACATCAATTCAGGCTACAAGTAGACACATCAATTCAGGCTACAAGTAGACGCATCAATTCAGGCTACAAGTAGACGCATCAATTCAGGCTACAAGTAGACACATCAATTCAGGCTACAGGTAGACACATCAATTCAGGCTACAAGTAGACACATCAATTCAGGCTACAAGTAGACACATCAATTCAGGCTACAAGTAGACGCATCAATTCAGGCTACAAGTAGACACATCAATTCAGGCTACAGGTAGACACATCAATTCAGGCTACAAGTAGACACATCAATTCAGGCTACAGGTAGACACATCAATTCAGGCTACAAGTAGACACATCAATTCAGGCAACAGGTAGACACATCAATTCAGGCTACAAGTAGACACATCAATTCAGGCTACAGGTAGACACATCAATTCAGGCTACAAGTAGACACATCAATTCAGGCTACAGGTAGACACATCAATTCAGGCTACAAGTAGACACATCAATTCAGGCTACAGGTAGACACATCAATTCAGGCTACAAGTAGACACATCAATTCAGGCTACAGGTAGACACATCAATTCAGGCTACAAGTAGACACATCAATTCAGGCTACAGGTAGACACATCAATTCAGGCTACAAGTAGACACATCAATTCAGGCTACAAGTAGACACATCAATTCAGGCTACAGGTAGACACATCAATTCAGGCTACATGTAGACACATCAATTCAGGCTACATGTAGACACATCAATTCAGGCTACAAGTAGACACATCAATTCAGGCTACAAGTATACACATCAATGCAGGCTACAAGTAGACACATCAATTCAGGCTACAAGTGTAGGAAGAATGACAATCGCAGAACGTCATTAGACTTTCTGGTGTTTTAACAGGTGTTTCTTTCCATTCATCAAATGCTTGGGGCAGAGCACTGTTTGGCTGTTGGAATTCATTTGTGAGTGGACAAACATGCACGTGTAGCCTACATGATGAAAACATCATGACTGGTTGTGTTCATGCCACATTCAGTTAAATGACAAATCGTTATTACTAGAACCACAGAGATCCTATTCAATTAATATGGATTCTACTTTGTCATTCTATAATTAGGCCCATAAAAAACAGGAAGAAATTAAATCTACCTTGACCTGAGTATTGTGTACCAATTAAGAAGTGTTCAAACAGCTGTTTTTGATGGGTTCAACATCATAAAGTTCTTATTTTTTTATACATTTCTTTTACTTTTCCACTACCTGTAACTTTCTGATCCTGATAAATTAGCAATGGGCACCACCTACTGGTGACACTGTGACATTGCTTAGAAATCCACAAAACCATACTGGTACAGCACATCTATTGCTTAAAACTGGTAACTGTGGTATAAAAACCTCTCTCACACTGTGACTTAGTTTCATAAAACTTTAAGCAGAGTGCAGCGGGAGAACCGGATTCGATGGATTCAATGGGCTTCTTATCGTTTTTGTCTTTGGCGTAGATGTTCGCCCCAAATTCCAACAGCATGTCGATCATGTCAACACTCTTCACTTTAGCAGCATGGTGCAGAGCCGTCTTGTGCAGCCGAGCATAATTCACTTTGGCACCTGAGGAAGCAAATGACACACAAAAGAGGTTATTACTAAAGGTGCACTCCAGAGTTGAGAACTCAAACCCAGGGTCTTTATTCATTGTGTTGTTCTTCTTCACAATCAGATAATTAGTTGTTAGAGAGTGTTATTCTCAAAATGCTCACCTGCGTTGAGTAGCGCCTTGACACAGGCCGTGTGGTCGTTGGCACACGCCACGTGCAATGGGGTCCCATAGTACAGGTCATATGCCTCCAGACTGGCACCTTTAGCGATCATGATCTTCACAACGTCAGCATTACCTGGGACACAAGAACAGACTGTCACAAGTTCTCAAACCATCTTGATGCACGCTCATCCTACACACTTACCCCCCATGCAAGCTTCGTGTAGGGGTGAGGTGGTCCAGGAAGAGAGAGTGGGGTTCACATTGGCCCCATGCTACTATTATTCAACCATGCTGGTCATTTATGAACATTTGAACATCTTGGCCACGTTCTGTTATAATCTCCACCCGGCACAGCCAGAAGAGGACTGGCCACCCCACATATGCTCTCTCTAATTCTCTCTTTCTTTCTCTCTCTCGGAGGACCTGAGCCCTAGGACCGTGCCCCAGGACTACCTGACATGATGGCTCCTTGCTGTCCCCAGTCCACCTGACTGTGCTGCTGCTCCAGTTTCAACTGTTCTGCCTTATTATTATTCGACCATGCTGGTCATTTATGAACATTTGAACATCTTGGTCATGTTCTGTTATAATCTCTACCCGGCACAGCCAGAAGAGGACTGGCCACCCCACATAGCCCGGTTCCTCTCTAGGTTTCTTCCTAGGTTTTGGCCTTTCTAGGGAGTTTTTCCTAGCCACCGTGCTTTTACACCTGCATTGTTTGCTGTTTGGGGTTTTAGGCTGGGTTTCTGTACAGCACTTTGAGATATCAGCTGATGTACGAAGGGCTATATAAATAAATTTGATTTGATTTGATGCTCCAGCAGCATCCTCACACAGTCAAAGCTCCCAACCGAGCAGGCCTCACACAGAGGGGTGCTACCGTCCGTGTTACGGGCATCCACCTACAAGACAACACAGCCATCATATGTCCTAATTAACTATAAAGAACACATTACTTTCTCTTGATCTTTAACCTGTGTTGAATCTGGGTCCCACCCTTCTATATCTATGACTATATATATCCTTTATTATTTTAATTATTCTATGGCGAACCTCCCTCATTTATTGCCGATATTTCTCTTATCTCTCTCCCTCAACTTAGTGACAGTCTCACCTGTGCTCCAGCATCCAGTAGCAGCCTGACACACTGGGTCTGCCCCCTTTCACATGCCTCATGGAGGGGGGTGATAGAGTCCACAGCCACTATGTTGACAGAGGCTCTGCTCTGGATGAGTTGCTGCAGCTGGGCAGCATGTCCCTCGGAGGCCGCCTCGTGCACCTCGGTCCTCTCTGACCAGCAGCCTGGGGTAAAGCCACACAGTCATCAGCCAGAGAGCAAACAACAAGAGAATACCTATTGCTACATAATCAACCGGCGCGAGGTGAGTGCATGCTAGACCATCTCTGGTTGACATCACATTTTGCCATCGTAAACCTTTACTTGACAATCTATATGGACTAAAACACAACATGGCACATATGTAGCTGATTTACGTTGCTGTTATATCATGAACACATGCTTGCTAGCTATGACATGCAGTAACCAAATGGATGCTAGCATACAAAACCGAAATACTTTCATACGCACCTATGTCTCCAAAGAAATACGGTCTGGCAGTTTCAACCTCCATCATCCACATTTGTGCTGTGTTTACATGCGGCACTGACACATCACGTGACTGGTTTTGACATGACCTTTGATGAATTTGAGAGCATGCTGGGAGTTGTAGTAGAAATGTTTTGTCAAAATGTTCTTATTAATGCAAAAGTAGAGGACTGACATTGTTTGGCTTTATTTTCCCTAACCATGCTAAAACAAGCTTTCATCTCTATAGAATATTAGAACAATTGCAGCAGGCCTTCTTGAAATGTATTTTACAATGTGTTACTGCTTATAACACTGTAATAAATCACATCAATGTGTATGTGTGTCCCACAGTAAACAAAACATATGAAGATGATGAGATGTGTCCCAGTTTAGTATTCAAGCATTCTCCTTTTTCTGATATTCCTTTGGGAATCCATCCATGAGTCAGTTCATAAGGCAGCATCAACACCCCTCACAGAGAATGTAGCTGATGGTACGTTGAGATATGTCCAGTTGACCTACGACCTCCAGAGCTCTGGTACCCAGCAACGTCCTCAGAGTCACTCTGCTAAGTTGCTGCAGACTCAGAGGAGTACCTAGAGATAATCAGACAGCCACAATGACTAACAAAAGTCACATAAGGGATGGAGAATCACAAATGGAAAATATTATTGCCTCTAGACTTACTTTCATAATACTGTAAGCATTGTTCAGTGGGAGAGCCAGGCTTGGTGTAGTCTATGGGCTTTTTGTTGTCATTGTCTGTGACATACACGTTGCCTCCAAAGTCCACCAGTAACTCAATCATGTCCACCATCTCTACTCTGGCAGCATGGTGGAGAGCCGTCTCATGGAACTTAGCTGCATTCACCTTGGCACCTGAACAGAAAACACATTCTGTTTACAGTCGATGCTTACATTTCCTCAGGAAAATGTGGCTTTGTGGCAGATTTGTGAATGAAATTCCACAGTGTCCGTCCAGCATAGCAAATACTTGTATGTAAAACATATTCATAAACACTGTATAGTCATACAGAGCCATTGATATGAATACAGCAGTCGCCTGAGACAATGTTTTCCTCTTTGTTCCCATCCTCACCTGCTTTGAGCAGCACCCTGGCACAGTCCACATGTTCCTTGGCACAGGCAGCATGTAGCGGGGTACCGAACTGGAGATCAAAGGCCTCTAGCAAGGCTCCATGCGCTATCACTAGCCTCGCTATATCTGCATTACCTACAGTATAGACAGATACGAAACGGTTTCATTAGATATGAAGTACTTACACATATCTATACACTTACGATGCATCCTCCTCACACCCAGTGCTGCACCTTATCTCCTTACCTCTTCCTCCAGTCCTCTTCCCTCTCCTTCTGCTTAAAACCTATTCCACCAGTCTCTTACCTCTCCTTGTCCTGCTTAACACCTATTCCACCAGTCTCTTCCCTCCTATCCTGGTCAGTCTTTCCTCACTTGTCCTGTTCTTTCCCTCCTCCAGTCCACCTGACCCTGCCTTATCACCATTTCCCCAGTCATATACCCCCTCATCATTCCCCAATCTTACCCTTTATACAGGCCTCATGCAGAGGAGAGGCAGTGAGTGCTGTGAGGGAGGGGTTGACTTTGGCTCCATGTTCCAGCAGCATCTTTGCACACTCCAGGCTCCCCGCAGCACAGGCGTTACAGAGAGGAGTGCTGCCATGGATGGTCCTCACGTCCACCTGGGGGAGAGGGGGTAAAGAGGAAGGGATGGAGAGATAGAGTGAGAGGGACCACTACTGCTACACATGCTGTATGTGTATTGGTGCATCCTTCTACCTAATATGAAATGTGTCATTATCTGTCTACAGCTCTATATACACTGCTCAAAAAAATAAAGGGAACACTTAAACAACACAATGTAACTCAAATTCAATCACACTTCTGTGAAATCAAACTTTCCACTTAGGAAGCAACACTGATTGACAATAAATGTCACATGCTGTTGTGCAAATGGAATAGACAACAGGTGGAAATTATAGGCAATTAGCAAGATACCCCCAATAAAGGAGTGGTTCTACAGGTGGTGACCACAGACCACTTCTCAGTTCCTATGCTTCCTGGCTGATGTTTTGGTCACTTTTGAATGCTGGCGGTGCTTTCACTCTAGTGGTAGCATGAGACGGAGTCTACAACCCACATAAGTGGCTCAGGTAGTGCAGCTCATCCAGGATGGCACATCAATGCGAGCTGTGGCAAGAAGGTTTGCTGTGTCTGTCAGCATAGTATCCAGAGCATGGAGGCTCTACCAGGAGACAGGCCAGTACATCAGGAGACGTGGAGGAGCCGTAGGAGGGCAACAACCCAGCAGCAGGACCGCTACCTCCGCCTTTGTGCAAGGAGGAGCAGGAGGAGCACTGCCAGAGCCCTGCTAAATGACCTCCAGCAGGCCACAAATGTGCATTTGTTTGCTCAAACGGTCAGAAACAGACTCCATGAGGGTGGTAATGAGGGCCCGACGTCCACAGGTGGGGGTTGTGCTTACAGCCCAACACCGTGCAGGACGTTTGGCATTTGCCAGAGAACACCAAGATTGGCAAATTCGCCACTGGCGCCCTGTGCTCTTCACAGATGAAAGCAGGTTCACACTGAGCACATGTGACAGACGTGACAGAGTCTGGAGACGCCGTGGAGAACGTTCTGCTGCCTGCAACATCCTCCAGCATGACCAGTTTGGCGGTGGGTCAGTCATGGTGTGGGGTGGCATTTCTTTGGGGGGCCGCACAGCCCTCCATATGCTCGCCAGAGGTAGCCTGACTGTCAGTAGGTACCGAGATGAGATCCTCAGACCCCTTGTGAGACCATATGCTGGTGCGGTTCGCCCTGGGTTCCTAATGCAAGACAATGCTCGACCTCATGTGGCTGGAGTGTGTCAGCAGTTCCTGCAAGAGGAAGGCATTGATACTATGGACTGGCCCGCCCGTTCCCCAGACCTGAATCCAATTGAGCACATCTGGGACATCATGTCTCGCTCCATCCACTACAGACTGTCCAGGAGTTGGCGGATGCTTTAGTCCAGGTCTGGGAGATCCCTCAGGAGACCATCCACCACCTCATCAGGAGCATGCCCAGGCGTTGTCGGGAGGTCATATAGGCACGTGGAGGCCACACATTTACATTTACATTTAAGTCATTTAGCAGACGCACTACTTAGCCTCATTTTGACTTGTTTTAAGGACAGTACATCAAAGTTGGATCAGCCTGTAGTGTGGTTTTCCACTTTAATTTAGAGTGTGACTCCAAATCCAGACCTCCATGTGTTGTTAAATTTGATTTCCATTTATCATTTTTGTGTGATTTTGTTGTCAGCACATTCAACTATGTAAAGAAAAAAGTATTTAATAAGAATATTTCATTCATTCAGATCTAGGATGTGTTATTTTAGTGTTCCCTTTATTTTTTGAGCAGTGTATTTAGCCCTACTGTAGCTGCCTCACCTGAGCCCCTGCATCTAGTAGCAGTCGAACACAGTTTGGATGTCCCTGGATGCAGGCATCATGGAGCGGGGTGATATTGTCTACTGTCACCATGTTTACAGATGCTCCACCCTCAATCAGCTGTTTCACTTGAAGGGCCCTGCCTAAGGACGCGGCCTCATGCAACGCGGTTCGGTCTGCCCAAAACCCTAGTAAGAAAGGGAGAGGCTCCGGCTCAAACACGACCTGCTGCGTATTTACGCATTGGTCGCGTAATTATTCGTTAATCCAAAAAACATTGTTGGGCAGTGAATAAAAGCAAACATATTTACATTCACCACCTTTCCGTCCATAATTGGAATGTATGTAGTTCAGATTGAAAAGTTGATAGCCAGTTTGCCCAAATCGAACACTCACCAATATCTCCAAAGTTCGAACGCCGTGCCGCTGTCATTTCCATTATTGCAGGATTTTCCATTGGGAAATATTAGCGTGACAGATAAACAAAATCAACATGAGTGCACTGTGTTTATTTTTGTTGAAACAGCGTCCATGTGACTATATTTATGACAGGGAAGCAGCAGAGACTTCTGGGAGTTGGAGTTCTAAGTGTGAGGATGACTTTACGTATTTGCTCACCATGTTATAAGAGCTTTTTGATTTTGTAGACATGCCGTGTTAACTGTGCATTTTACCATTACACTAACGGTTACAAATAGGTTGCCATATTAATATCAATCAGCCAACACAGAAATTCAGCAAATCCAGAGTAATGTTTGCACTTCATTAAAGGATGGTCTTTGTCAAACGAATCAGACTGTTATTGTCTGTTTTTAGTCCTGCATCAATGAATAACAAACGGTCCTCTTCAGTGCAGAGTTCATAAATGCTCCAGCAGACAGTTTGGGTTGATGATATCTTAAAATAGTATGAAAGAGTTAGTTTCAAAGGCAAAGCTCCCAATACTGAAATGACCACAAAAGCACATCAGACAGCAATACTCCAATTCACTACTGAATAAGAACAAATACTTTTTTTACCCCACAAGTAAATTTTTACTTTGCAGTACAGAAATCATTTGAGCACCATCTTTTTGTATTATTATATATTTTTTACATTGATGACATTTAAACAGGGCCCTTGTCATATCAATACTGCCATAGTAGACATTTGGTCATTTTAAAGCAATTAGTCAACTTCACCACAAATGCCCAACCTGCTTCAGTCTGCTCAGGTCTGTTCATTTTTAATAGAATACTTTTCTTTCCTAAGACATTATGGTTTCTCAAGTTGCAAACAGGTCCAGGTAGTTTGCCTTCTTGCTGGACTATACTTGCTCGTTCAGTGGCTTGGCCTAGGTACAGTAAGATGCCTTGCCCGGGGCTGGCTACTAGAGGCTGGAAATGAGCCACTAGGACAAGGAGGCTGATAAATGAAAACAAAAAAAACAACAACACCCCCCAATCACAATCGATGGAGTATTTATATTAGCTGGTCATGGAAACAATTAAAAGCTTCCTCTCTCACACATGGTTATCGGTGGTCAAATGAAGCTTTGCTGGCCAAACCCTTTTTTGGTTATGGCCTATAGGAATAGTGCTTCATTATAAATGGAACAAGCCAAGCCACTCACTTACCTCCCTCACAACAAAAACACCTGACAAGAAAAATACAACTGATCTGATCACATTTCATGATTCATTTCCCCAATACACTTATGTTTTTACATGTTTGCATTATTTAGTTTTTAGTTTTTGGACAAAATACATTTGACCCTCCCACACTGTGGTACTGTTTTCTTTTGATTGATCAAGTGATTTGGCATCTGTGGACTAAACGCCCTCATCCAGGAGAGAAAATCATCAGTTACATTATGAAAAAGAACGTAGGGCGTATGTATACCAATGTTCAGTGCAACAGCTCTCTGAAAGTGATTATAAAAAGCATAACTCCCACCTGGCCCCCTTTTCCAGCGATGCTATATTATAACTTTTTATATAATGTGAACTTCCATAACGGGCAAAACATACACTTGGATCATCAGCCAGCCCATTTATCTATATTTGTATGGTTTTCCTTATTTTTGAAAGATTTCAGTGGTCGGCAGCAAACATCTGATATTCACGAGTGTTGCAGACTCTCTTGTTTCTCTACTGGTCAGCTGCGTCACCGAAGATGTCATTCTTCTTGCGCTCCATCTCTGCAAAGTCAAATTCTATACCCGTCATCCTCTTGTAGATATCCTTGATGTCGTCGCAGGTGGTCTCAAAGTGGGTGGTAGCATCGTAGGTACGGGACATGAAGATCTACGCCAACAATAAGAAAACAATTGATGGTTAAACACAGGCAAACAAGAATTGTATTTTTGTTAACACAAGGTCACTGGATTTGACTGGGTTAAGAAGAGACAAACAGAAGTAATGGACCCACCTGGCTTTCAGCACCCATGTCAGTTGGTGCGTACTGGTCACTGATGCTCACAAACCTGCAGAGAGAAATGACAAAGTCAACATGACCGTAGCAAAGACTAGTGGGAGACATCCAACAACAGTTTAGTGATGAGGCTCGTACTTCTGCTCGACAGGCTCCAGCAGGTCCATGGCTGGTTTGACCTCCATCTCAGGGTTGTCCGTCTCCACTGTGGTGCTGACGATGGCCACATACTTCCCCTGTGCTGCCACATTATGAGTATAGGAGATCATGCACACGTAGATATCTGCAAAAAAAAAAAAAAGAGATCAGCAAATTCAATGTTTCACTCCTTGTCAGAGTTGGGTGCGATTTGGGGCAGTGATATGGTTACGTCCATACCACCCTTCAAATATTAATTTGATTCACCATCTCACCCTCAGCGGGGTCAGGGAAAACAGTTTTCAGGGACACAGTATCGTTAACCTAGCTTCCTTTTCCCCTTAAAATCAGATGTGAGGATCCCCCCTCAGGCATTTCTTCTACATGATGTTAGAATCATCTTAGTCTTAAGTAGAGTACTTCAAGACTTTTGGGTAGTGGAGTGTGAAGATAGTCTCATGTTCAATATATAAATCTCATGCATTGTTTCCATAGGGGCCTTGCGTGGTGACCACTTCCTGCAGCAGGGCTCACCGTGCTTCCTGTTGACCTGGTTCTGGGGGATGATGATCTGGCAGGAGTTTGCGTCGCTGGTGTTCTTGATGGGGTGGCTCATGATGCAGATGACCCGGATCACCTGACCGACCTTGGTGCTGCGGTCCATTAGATAGCTGGGATCGCAGATCAGCTGCTTACAGCGGGCGATCTGGGGGGTTAAATATTAGCCTTAAGATTACACATGCCTTCCTCTAGTCCTCAGAGTACGGCCTCTATATAAGCCGGGGAGAAATAACATGATTCTTACCTCTCCCTCAGACTTGACTCCCACTACTTTTCCATCCTCCATGACGATCTCCTCAATGGGCTTGTTCAGCATGTAGGTTCCTCCATAGATAGCACTCAGTCTACAGGAAGGAGATAGGGAACGAGAGGGAGAGATTTTAACTAGAAGCACACGGTTCAGAATTCTATTGTATACTTTCAAGAAATAGCACACTTTGAAAAGACCCATCTAAATTCAAACAGTCCGACAGAAAAACAAGAATAACCATTGGGCATTCTGCTGAACATTGTATTTGGATTCAAATGAGTCAAATCTTAATTTGCATAGTGAAATTCAACAAGCCAAAACACATAAAACAAAGGCAGCAAGCCTGAAAATGATAGAGGTCAGAGTTGAGGTGAGCCTTACCTGGCGAACCCTTGGGGCAGCTCCCCCAGGCCGTAGAGGGGGTAGAGGTACGGACTCTTGCCATATCTGGCGAGAGACTCACTGTACAGCTTGATCCTGTTTAGCGAGTCCATGCAAGGCAGGTCCAGGTACCTGAGAGAGGGGGGAGAGACAAGTATGAATACAGTGCTTTCTTTGAATATATAACCAAGTTTCTTGAAAGACCGGAAAATAGAATGACCATCCTTGACACCCTGTGCTTGTGAGGATACCATGTCATCTAAACGGTATATCATAACGGTCACATTCCAGGTCAGCTTTTACACAGTCTCAGAATATTGCTATATCCTGAAATCTGATAATCAACGTAGTGCAACTGCAAATAGGATGACCTGGAACTCTTCATGCTTTTTAGTTGACCCAAAAATGACCGAACACCTTCCATCTCTGGCTCGGCCAATAAGAAGATGCAGGTGACTCACTCGTCTGTCCGGTAGAGGGCGAGGGAGTGTCCTGTGAAGTCGATGACGTCCTGGCCCAGGTCAAACTTCTTGAACACGTCCCTCATCGTCGTCTTGTTGGGGTCCACGCCCTCCATGGTCTTGGGGTCGTTTTCGTCAAAGTTGGCCACGAAAACCAGGAACTTTCTGAAGCGCCGTTTTTCAAACAGCCCCATCAGACCTGTAAGGGAGAGAGTTGTGCTATTCAGGGGTAGCTAATTATCTACATGATTGAGAGCTGAAAAGCAAGACAATGTAGAACCAGGAAGAGGTCATTTGTGAGGAGCTGGGATGACAGTAAGACATTTTGACGTATGACTGCTGTAAGCCGGATGGGTATTAGACTTGATTAAAAGTTAACTCTGCATACAGTAAACCTGAGCTTATCGGACATCAAAACTACGAAACCCAACCTCCTCTATTTCCCATAGTCCCCCTGTACCACTCACTCGATGCCAGGGCCTCGGTCTCGGTGGAGGGCACTTTGTAGATGCTGCCCTTCTTGTAGACGAAGCTGCCTTCAATCACCTTGAAATCCAGGTAGCGCGTCACCTGTGTGATCAGCAGCATGCGGACCAACTGACCTGCACAGGTGAGACAGACAAATCAGTGTTACCTTTCCCAGGCAGGTTAGGAGAATACAGTTCAATCCAATTCAAATCACTTTTACATATACAGCTTCATTCATCTTCAAATTGAAAGTGCTCTCTGTTGCCTCATCCTGTCAATCACATCCAATCATTGCTAGGCAACAGGATCAGTCGCACAGTCAAATACGGCCACGACACAACTACTGAATATTCCAGAATCACATTTTAGGTATTCATCCCTTCTTTGCCGCTGAGACCAAGGATGAATTGTTATATCTAAGGTCCTGAGTTTTCCCTGGTCTTGTGACATGGTCAGGAAAACTCCTGGCCCTAGTTAATACAATACATAATAAAAAGTGGTGATTAGTGTATACCGTTGGCCATGAGGAACTTCGGGATGAGGTCCACATTCCAGTCCCGGCCTTTTCCCATGGACTCCGGTGGGGCGCCTGGGAGACTGAAGCGTTTATACAGCTAAAAGAGAGAAAATATTTTGCCATTTTGTTGAAGCAGCAATTAAGCCTAGAGGAATACAACAGAGTGCATATGTCACCCATTTTTAAGGATATTAAGATTATTATGACTAGTTCCTTGTTCTCTTCCTCATGCCTCATTATTCTGATTCATACGGTTACAAACATTGCTAGGAAATGGGTGAGTAGGCATCCTGCCTGTTATCTTGTGTAAGAGAATGGTGCAGTCTTTGTTTACGTCATGTGTGGCCTGTTAAGGTTGGTCTTAGGGGTCAGCGGTTGACTTACATCCTCCAGGGGAGTGATGGAGGCACTCTCTGCCCCGTAGTAGGAGTTCCGGTCCATGTGCAGGACCTTCTTCCCCTTCACCGACATGATCCCTGACAAGATGCATTCCTATTGGACGAGAAACAGGAAGGAGAGGGGTTTGAGCATCAGAAATCACTTACACCTGGATAGTGGCCAAAATCGCACAGGTCAAACATTTGGAATGTTAATTGAATCCTTAATATTGATTTTCATGTTTGAGATTATATTGTTGTATGAATATTGCTCGTATCAGTATTTCCAGATACGATTGTTTCATAATGGCAGACGCAGTCACGGTCTCATTACGGCAGAAAATGCACTAAAAGCCTCAGATTTCAAACAGCCAAGGTTCAACTAGACAAGGAAACACTTGAGGCTTTGTCGCAGAATGTAGTCAAAGTAATGAATGTGGTCCCTGTCTGGTTTGGCCTCGTCTTTTCAAGCTCTGATCTGATAACTGACTGTGTGGCCGGCAACAGTGGACCAGTCCAGCTGCAGGGTCTCTATAATGATAGCTTATGCTAGTGGTCTACCCATGCTTCCCCTCTGCTAGCTGTGTGTGTACTTAAAATTGATTAACACTGATTATATAGTGTAAGCAATCATTTAGCCTAATAAGCAGGAATTCCATAAAAAGATTGATATGACACAACAGACAAACATTAAATCCACTCATGAATCTTCTGGGAGAGTAGACTTAAGGCTGTGACTGAAGATGGCCTCTGGTGTGTGTGCGCGTTTGCCACTTTTGATAAGAGGGCAGTGGAGGAGAGAGGGGCGTGGGTGGGACCAATTCAGTAAGATCTCCAGCCTGGTTAACAGTAGGGAAGGATTCCAGAATCTAGAACGCAGAACTCTATTTAACATTCTCTGTCATTCTGGAGTAGAGGCAGTCTGTAGTGGCAGTGTGACCACAAAATATGGGTTTCAGCAATGACCGCTAAAAGCAGGGAGCTATGCAGAGGGGGGAGTAGGTTTGAGTGTCCAATTCAACTCACGCTCCGTTTAAAAGATGGAATTTAGGCTAGATCAGACGACCAAGCTGCCGATCAGCAGCTTTCTGTTTCTCCCTTTGCAGTACTAGGCTGCAATTCGAGTTCCTCTGTCAAGGCAATAGTTTCCCAAATTGAGTCAAGAATCACGGGCTGCCTGGTACGGCATTTCCGGCCAGCCAGCCAGAGGAAAACGTACGTGGGTGACTGACTCTGGAATTCCCACAGTTTTTCAAAGGCTTTAAGATTACGGCAGCTGGTTTATAGAAGCAGCAAACCACTCTGCATCATGTGGTTCTGTGGACTTTATTCCCCAAAAAGTTCAACTGAAATGCCTCCCGATTCAGAACACTGCTGATAGAGGGATAGCTTCTGCCTACATATTGAATCTGCAATATTTGATCTTACTGTAACAAATCACCCTTGATAAGACCGTTGAATGACGCAGATTGAATATAATGGGGGGAAAAAAGGTGACAGGTTGTGTTTGAGGGAGAGGCATATTTTATAGGCTACATTGTGTTGACAATGACACGACAAGCACAGGACACCACAGCACAGTGTCATGATTCCACACTCCTGGTGTACACTGCTGCCAGGTCCTACAGAATGCCTTATGTCACAGGAAGTGACACTGCACTGGTGTTGCTATTGCTTTAGTTTCCATCTCCCTAGAGTCAGCCCCACTCAGATCAGGAAAACTTAGGACAGGGCTCCTCCGGTGTACAAAAACAGCACCCCGCCCTGCTGTTACCATCATCGCGGGGATACAGTGTCCCTGCCCCATGCTAGCCTTAACCAACCCCTCATCTGGGGCTGGGCAAGTTTAAAGTAAGGACAGTACCATTTCCTCACCACTGCATTTTCAGACCACGGGCCTTAACGTTAGACAAACAGGGACTTTTACTGAGCTAACATTTAAAAAAAAAAAAAAATTTAAAGCACTGACCAGTCAGGTCTCTCAGGGAAAGAAAAATCAATGTCCACTCTCAGAGAGAAGACTTGATGTCACTCAACGTGAGAATAAAGTGACGCAGGACTGCCTGTGCTAAACATCCGCAGCGGAAGCATGTGCTCATCTCACTGACTGGTTCAGGTAATGCCTTTGATGTTCCATCCATAATGACCAAATTAGCATTTTAGTACCAATTATTACCAAGTATTTACAGATGTATTTATTTTGTGGGAAAAGGGAACCATAAAACATGCCTTGAGGATTTCTGATGAGAGAAAAATACCTCAGCAAATGTCTAAGCAGTTCATATTTCCATATTCATTTTGGAAGACAATCAATTTGGTTGCGTGGTGTAAATTGTCCTTGTTTCTCATCACAGTTCTGTAAATCCATTAAATATACATGTAGGGTGGCAGGTAGCCAAGTGGTTAGAGTGTTGGGCCAGTAAGGGGAAAAGTTGCTGTTTTGATTACCCGAGCCCCCAAGGTGAAAAACCTGTTGATGTGTCAAGGCAGTTAAGCCCAATTTGCTCCAGGGGCGCCGTTCTACTATGGTTGACACTGTTAAACGACACATTTCACTATCCGGGGTGTGACAAAACATTTTTACGGTGCTGTAACTTCCTGAATAATATATGGCAGTAAATGGATGCCTCCCAGACACAATTTTGAGTGGCATGGGACTCAGGCAGCCTTGCTGTCTGTAGGCTCTGACATTCTGCTGAGGGAAGCCTAGTCATCACAACCTCAGGCTGAAAGAGAGATCGAAGAGACCAACCCTCAATTCAGGAAGGAAGAGTCAAACAAGCAACAAAACACTTTGAAGTGAGGGGGGAAACGTCACAGTTAATCTTTAACACAGCGGCCCTATAAAAAGCAGGTGGATTTTTATGATGGGACTGACTGAGGCCCACTCTGAAGACGGTAAAGTGTTGGGCGGCTCTCTGAAGTTCAAAAGGCCACAGTGTGTGTCACGCTGGGAACAAGAGTGACTGTGTGCCAGTGCCACCCTGGCTGACATTTCCCCACAACTCCTTCATGTGTGGCTCCAAAAGGTTGGGATCCAATATCTGGACTGCAAGAAGAGTGCAACTAATGTCATTGCACACTCTCAGGATCCACACACATTACTAGAACCATCACATCATCTTCCCTAGCTCTAATTGAATGACGCTCAAGGTTGTTAACTAAATCTAATGCCCCCATGTTTCATCTACTACTGCGGCCCTCTATCCTTTTATCAGGAAAAGGGTTAGCTTGGCCTGGACTCAAATTACATCACATGAATTACATCACATGACAACCAAAAGTATCAAGTGGTGGTGTAAAACAGGGGCTACAATATTGATGACCATGCCCTCCTGACCCTCAGCCTTTTAGTAAGGGGACAGATGGACTGCAAGCTGCAGAGGAAGAATACATACAATAAAAGCATATCCCAGAACAGTCAGTTCTCCTTTCCCCACCATGTCTTTCTCCACCACAAAGAGGAACCACATAGACCACAATCAATGTGAGATGCTTAAATAAATGACAAACAGAACTGGATACTTGTGTTGGGTTATGAGAATATGAAACATACTTATTCAGGTCACTGAGGGAGAGAGGGTAATGTATAATGTTTACATTATGTTAGAATATGTTATTGTTAGCCATCAGGGATCCTATGGGAGGGATCCTCTGGGAGGAGAAGAGACAGTCTGGTACCAGTCACCATGAAAGCTGTGAGTTGGGGAGGAGTGAGCACTTTGGGCCAGAGGTTAGATCAGATGAAGTGAGGAAGAACAGATATCACTAAGGTTCTGGCTAGCAACAGATGCATTGGCTGTTCAGATGTATAGGGGGAGACTTAACATAGGAGAAAGGGTTAAATATCAGTGCTTGTGTGAACATGTTTTTGTCTGTTCAGCGGTTCGATCTTTTGGGAAGAATAAACTCGGTTTAAGCCTTCATAGTGTCAGTCGAGTTCTTACTCTGATAATTAGAACCTAACACTTGCTAGGTTTGACCAGCCTCAGCTGGACCAATGCTCATATCATACCACTCTGTCATAATATATGGCGCCAGTTAGGTCTACGTGATGCCTCAGAGCTCTCGTACAACGGTCTGTCTGGATTTTGCAGAACTTAAACTTACCCTGTTACTCTCAGTTCCTTTGTGAATGAACCACAAGCATCTGCAGTCTAAAACAACACAGGACTCACCAACCCAAAAGCAAACACTCTTAGCCAGACTGCCTACCCCTACCACTGACAAACCAAATGCATTCCTGACTGCCATATCCTGTTGGAGTGGACTACACAGGATTCTGAACGATTTCACAAGATTCCTGGATGGAATATGTTATGTAATTAGTTTTGTAAACATGGAATATGACAGTCAGTGTGACTGACAGCAAAGGAACTAACTGGACCTTTATCAGTGAAAGTATTGCTTTCAAACCTTGGCAATGGATTGTTTCACATGAAACAGTATGATTTTCTCTTCTTGTGTGTGTTCTATTGCTGAACTGTTATTTTTAACAAAACACTCCCCCACGTGAGTCAGACATGCAAGACAGACAGGAAACTGTCAATAGATAATCTGAGTGAGGCCTCAGAGTACAGAAAATACTATCACAAGTCTTTCCTGTCATGCATCAACCGAGTGTTTTACGACTGAGTAAAGCAGTGGCAACAACATATCGGTCATTTTGGTTCTCTCAATGTTGGCTACTTAGCTGGCTAGTGGACACAAAGTAATTAGCTAGTACTGCTGAATCAATTTGAGAAAATAGCTGACACAAATCAGAGTTTCCCAAACTCGGCCCTTGGTGCACATTTGGTTATATGAGGTTTCATGAGATGAAATAAAAGATCCCAGAAATGTTCCATAAAAAGCTTGTCATATTTTGAGCACATCCCTTTTAGTGAGCATTTCTCCTTTCCCAAGATAATCCATTCACCTGACAGGTGTGGCATATCAAGAAGCTGATTAAACAGCATGATCATTACACAGGTGCACCTTGTGTTGGGGACAACAAAAGGCCATTAAAATGTGCAGTTGTCACATATACCTTGAGACATCTGTGGCATTGTGTTGAGGGAGCGTACTATTGGCATGCTGACTGCAGGAATGTCCACCAGAACTGTTGCAAGATCATTTCTCTACCCTAAGCCACCTCCAATGCCATTTTAGAGAATTTGGCAGTACGTCCAACCGGCCACCACAGATCTTCCACATCCGGCTTCTTCACCTGCGGGGTTGTCCAAGACCAGCCACCCGTACAACTGATAAAACTAGGGGTTTGCTCAACCAAAGAATTTCAGCACTAACTGTCAGAATCCATCTCAGGGAAGCTCATCTGCGTGCTCGTTGTCTTGACCTGACTGCAGTTTGGCTTCGGCGGGCAAATGCTCACCTTCGAATGGCTACTGGCACGCTGGAGAAGTGTGCTCTTCACGGATGAATCCCGGTGTCAACTGTAGCGGGCAGACGTCAGACAGCGTGTATGACGTCGTGTGGGTGCGCGGTTTGCTGATGTCAACATTGTGAACAGAGTGTCCCATGATGGCGGTGGGGTTATGGTAGGCAGGCATAAGCTACGGCCTATGAACACTATTTAATTTTATCAATGGCAATTTGAGTGCACAACGATACTGTGACGAGATCCTGAGGCGCATTTTTGTGTCCTTCATCCCCCGCCATCACCTCATGTTTCAGCACAATGCACAGTCGTATTTCGCAAGGATCTGTACACAATTCCTGGAAGCTGAAAATGTCCCAGTTTTTCCATGGCCTGCATACTCGCCAGACATCTCACCCATTGAGCATGTTTGGGATGCTCTGGGTCGATGTGTAGGACATGCTCCAGATGCCGCCAAGATCCAAAAACTTTGCGCAGCCATTGAAGAGAGGGACAACTTTCCACAGGCCACAATTAACATGTGTCACGCTGCATAAGGCAAATGGTGGTCAAACTAACAGATGCATATCTGTGCTCCCGGTCATGTGAAATCAATAGATTAGGGCCTAATTTATTTATTTCAATTGACTGATTTCCTATATGAACTATAACTCAGTAAAATCTTTGAAAATATTGCGTTTATATCTGTTCAGTGTACTAACCAACCCATCATAAGTACACCAGTTAGATTAGCTAACTAGTTACACGTTAGCTAGCTAAACTGATACTCGCGGGGAGAATCTCCTCCCCAAAACCATTGCCTGTTAAAGAGAAATCCAAGCACTCATGAATAAAGCTTCATCCCATGGTGATGGTAACTTTACATAAATTGGTATCCAACTCGAAAATTACACTAGCTTTGTATCACACTCAACATGAGAGCACGGGCACACTTTTTCAAACTAAAAGGACAATACACTAACAAACTGGGACACGTAAGCTGAAACAAAGCTGTCATCAGCTACAGTAGCGAGCCAGCTATCATGCTAACCAATTAGCTACCAATGCCAGCTAGATTTTTCAATTTGATTGATAAACAGCATGCATGAATATGAGACTGAGGCACCACCTTAAAATGACAAACGTATTAGTAGTTACCTAGCTAACTACCGAACGTTAAGTTAATTGAGAAAAATACGTGTGAATGCAAACATTGACAGACGTGATCACTGACAGTAGTTAGCTAGCTAGCTTATTAGGCCCAGCCGATAGTTGAACTACGCTAGCTAGCGGGGTAGCAAAACTCGACTAAGTGGAATTGAAGGAGCATATTCCCTCTGAGCATCGCTAAGATTATTCAAGGAACGAACTGGCATGGTACAATTATTCTCACCGTCAGTCCGGTACCCAGCACGATAACGTCGTATTCTTCATTCATTTTCCCAATAATTTTCTCCTCTTTTCCTGAATAGTGGCCCGAAGAAAATGGAGATCTGCAAAACTGAAGACGAAAGGGGCTGCGGTTCAACGTCAAGCGATTCTGCTTTACTTTAGGGGAGGAGCCTATAGTCTTCTGACAGAAACGAGAACATTTCTCCAATTGCTGGGTATTGATAATGAATCGATTATGTATTTATCAATGGACATTTCCCTTAATATATTTTTCATAAGAATCGTGATTTTATTAATCTTGTAATTTGTAAAAGTCTACTGTAGCTACCGTACTCCACCACCTGCATTTATTTTTGTCGGAATGTCCTCTTTGTGACATTGTCCTTAGCCACATTATACGGAGTATGTATGTTCTCTCCCGTGTGTGTGTGTGCTATGCATAAATCACCTTAGTTCACTAAGTTAGTCTTTCCTGGATGGACTGGATCCAGTCCACGTTGCATCCTCAGTTTGCTTTGGTGAGTCAGTAGGTCAGGTGACAAACCCACACAATCATAACAACATATACTCCCCTAATCCTTTATTTAATCCTTCATATTCCATGCTGCCACGTGGTATTATGTATGACAACATATGCAGTGCCTGCAGAAAATATTCACACTCCTTAACTCTTTACACATTTTGTTGTGTTGCAGCCTGAATTTAAAGTGGATTAAATTTATATGTTTTTGTCACTGGTCTACACACTACCGAACATTTCACTAATTAATCAAAATAAAACAATTAAATGTGTTGAGTCAATAAGTATTCAACCCCTTTGTTATGGCATGTCTAAATTATTTCAGGAATAAAAATGCTCTGAACAAGTCACATAA
Source organism: Oncorhynchus keta (assembly GCF_023373465.1). NCBI lineage: Eukaryota > Metazoa > Chordata > Actinopteri > Salmoniformes > Salmonidae > Oncorhynchus > Oncorhynchus keta. The sequence continues at coordinate 46,318,615 of NC_068433.1, forward strand.
TGAGTTGCAAGGACTCACTCTGTGTGCAATAATATTGTTTAACAAGATTTTTGAATGACTACTTCATCTCTGTCCCTCAGTCAAGCAGTGAATTTCAAACACAGATTCAACCACAAAGACCAGGAATGTTTTCCAATGTCTCGCAAAGGACACCTATTGGTAGGAGAACAATAAAATAAAATAGACATAGAATTTCCCTTTGAGCATGGTAAAGTTATTCATTAAACTGTGGATGGTGTATCAGTACACCCAGTCATTACAAAGAGCCAGCAGCATACCACCCTGCATCCCACTGCTGGCTTGCCTCTGAAGTTAACCAGGCTTAGTCCTGGTCAGTTCCTGGATGGGAGACCAGATGCTGTAGAAGTGGTGTTGGAGGTGTAGGCAGGAGGCACTAAAGTAAAAGTTTGTGATGGAACATTTTATGTTTGTGCTTTTCTAATAACCAATTTCTGTGTTCATGCAAGTGACTGATTGAACGAATCCTCACTATCAGTATCTGTAATTTGGCAGTACGCCCAGACCCTTGTTTTGAGAAAGGGATATCTCAGTTTCAAGGTCTCAGCTTTGAGAAAAGATGCTCACGATGTACTGGTCTGTCACATACATGACCCATTATTGGTCGGTCATATGAATGAAGCAAACGTGAATGATACATTCATTATGAATGATGAATAAGCTAAATCATGCAAATTTAACTTGACTTTGAGTGTCCCTGTAAAGAATTTCCACAACAAAAGTAATTCACTTTTTGTCCTGAATAACAAAGTGTTATGTTTGGGGCAAATCCAACACAACATATTACTTACTACCACTCTTCATATTTTCAAGCATGGTGGTGGTTGCATCATGTTAAAATAAACTGAATAGAGCCAAGCACAGGAAAAAAACTGGTTCAGTCTGCTTTCCAACAGACACTAGGAGACAAATTCACCTTTCAGCTGGACAATAACCTAAAACACAAGGCCAAATATACACTGGAGTTGCTTACCAAGACAACATTTAATGTTCCTGAGTGGCCTTGTTACAGTTTTGACAGAAATCAGCATGGAAATCTATGGCAAGACTTGAAAATGGCTGTCGAGCAATGATCAATAATTTTAATCTCACGTTTTAACACTACAAAATGTGGAAAAAGTAAAAGAGTGTGAATACTTTCTAAAGGCACTGTATTGGTTTCATCCCCATCAACAAAATCCACACATAAAGAAATTATATGAAGTTATTATTCTGCCATCCAGAATACCATTAATGCCAATCATGTATTGATTCTCCATTCAGACAGTAGTTGATGTCAAATCACATTCAAACACTCTGAGCATGTCTGTTTTTTTGCCAAGCTGTTGAGCAGTAGTGCCCGAGGCATCCATCACATCTACTAGCCCCAGCTGTAGGATTGTCCTCACCGCTTCTGCATGCTGTCCTATACACGCCATATGAAGAGCTGTGGACGCACAGAGAGATACAGGCAGTAGATTCATTAACCAGTGTCAGATACTTGCTGGCGCAGAGATCTGCACAGTGCACACACAGGGTAGAGGTCTTCACGGGTCCAACATACCCAAAATTCCGAGATCCGACCAAGATCTGAGACAAAAATATGGGTCCTGGGTTGGATCTCGGAATTTTGTGTCTGTCAGGACCCACATTTTTGTCTCAGATCTGGGTCGGATCTGATATAATTCCCACAGGTCTCAGATATGTGCAATTTAAATTGATTTACTGACTAGATCCGTCCTCTGTTAATTTAATGTGTGTGAGGTGATGAAAACTGAACGAGCTTGTAGCTTAGGTCCAGCTGAAACTGATTACGGCTGCTCCCCTCACATGCGCGAAAGGAGTGAAAGGAGCCTTGGACTAGGCTACTGTTGATTGCTAATATGGAGGCCTTTTTCATTAAAGTAAAATGAAAGTTAGAGGAGAAATATTATAGTGAAAAGAAGGCGACCACAGGAATGTCCTCAGGGACCAGTTTTAATATTGTAGTGGACAAAGATGAGAAGAAAGTTGGCTTGGCTAAATGGACTGAGTGCAATTCGCTATTCAGGTTTGATGCAATTTTTGAACTTGTATTTATTTATTTCGTATTAATTATCATTTGTTTTAGAATTATTAATATTATTGTATATCATTATTTTTGTAGGCCTGTAAAATAATCTAAACCAGTTCTTTAAATATGCAAAAAGTGTTTTGTTTCATTATGTTGAGACATTTTTGTTGGCTAAATTAAGTTAACTGTCTTTTTAAACTTTGTACTCCGTATTTAGTTTAACATAGGTTAAAAGTAGGCCTGTTGTAAAATAAATAGCTTTAGCCTATTGCTGTCATTTGATGGCTAGTTGCTACAATATAGGCCTAGTCTGTTCAAAACGTTTGTAAAGGTTTAAACCAGTTCTTTAAATATAACACAAGTGTTGTTTTTTTGCCAAATGAAGTTCCATCTGATGAGTATAAAGAAATGCATGTCAGTGTTGGGAACATGGCGACATGGGCTAGGCCCAAGCTTATCTTCCTTTATATAGATTGTCATAATATCATACAGTGGACATCTCGGCCTGTATGCATGCAATGCCCTGACACATTTAGCGCTCAAATCTCCAACAGCTAAACGGTGAGGTGGACAGTTAATATTTGAGGATGGTAAAAAAAAAAAAAAAAAAAAAATTGGCTATTAAGTTTTGAATATGCTACCCATCGAAACACAACAAATCATTTTTTTGTCATTTGTTATAGGCACTTTTTAAGGACACGTAGGGCCTAACTGTGGATCATTTCGCCTTTCTCTCTCTCTCTTTCTACTCTCTGATCTGAACAGGTTTTTTGAAAATTACTTCATGCATATCGGATCGGGTGGGAAAGCCCCAGATGCATTTTGGAACGGGGCCAACTTTCTGGACCTGTGATTACCCCTAACACAGGGTGCCCGAGGACAGGATTCAATGACCTGCATTCAAGATCAACTGTACCTGTGACTACAGAGTGTTTTGATTGGTTTGTGGTTTGAGAATTGGATCTAGTGCCAGAACTACTTGCATAGACAGAAGTTATGTAATTAGAACACATCCTGTTCTCTGTATTATGTCAACTTACATTTCCTGTTTTTCTTGTTGCACAAATTCAGATTTGCCCTGCAAGCAGTTGTTTTGATTAAAGTGTATTGCTACAAGCAAAGTGCAATTATCATATTGTATGATTATATAGCATGTAGCCTCTACAGCTGGGGTTCCCTAACTTTTTCACTCTTCCAGCATTGGGAAACATCCCGCGCCTCCCCTGTGTGCACACGCCATGTCTATTTCTGTGGACACAAGCACTGTTTATGAGACAAACTGTTCACACCCCTCTTGTTGGTATAGAGAATTTGGCAGGTTTAAAGCTTATTTCGTGCAATTCTACACATGTTGTCAAGGGGCGCAAAGAAAACTTAGCAATCTTAAAGCTAATTTTCTTGCAATTCTATACATTTTCCGATGTCTAATGTGTATTTATGTGACATTTCAGTGAATAAAAAATACAAAAATATCTATGGGCTAAAAAACCTAAATAAAAAAATGTGAGCTGACATGGGCTTGTTGATCTGGACATTTCTGACAAGTTATAAATAGCTCTCTAAGGTATGTGAAGACTAACATGACAAGAGGAACTGATGATGCACTACCCAATTTCGAAATTACATCTTGTTCATTCTACTATTACAACTTTCAGTTTAAAGCCAGATTGAGCTCCTTTAAAAATGCCCCCCCTGCCGACCCCTCGCCCCACAGTTTGGGAACCACTTCTCTACAGTACCTGTTCAGTACCTGCTCCTAATGTGAGGAGTGCTTGAATTCGCCTGTGTGGCCCTCCTGAAAATATAAAATATCAGGCATGATATAATATTATGCACACAATTTGCCTTTATGTACAGCATAGGCCTGATAACAGATGTTTACAGAATTGAGCTAACCTTGGCAGCATAGTGCAGGGAAGTGAGCTGCATGTCAGTGGCTGTCTGGTTCACGTCCACTCCGAGGTCCCTCACTAGGAACTCTAGCGCCTCCTCCTGGGCTGTGACAGCAACATGGTGCACCGACTGGGTCCCCGGGATGTCTGCTGCAGTCGGAGAGGCCTGTGTGACACACGAGAATGCAAATATATACCAGTCAGTATCTTATTCAATGTCCAGGGGTACTGGAGTGGTTGAGGTGGATTAATTTTCCCAAGGGGACTATGGTGGAATTAAGTGAGATACAGACTAGTTGATTTATCTCAGAAATGTTTTGATAAGATGGACATTTCTATTTTCCCCCAGAGTCTCCAGTATACCTGATGCTTCTCCAGCAGTAGCTTGGCCACAGATATGTGTCCGTTCCTCACTGCGTCCATAAAGGGAGTGACCCCACAGCTGTCCCTGCCATCCGGAACATAACCACACCTGCAAACAGAGAAGTGAGGGTCAGTTAGCACTACACCCACACATGATCACATTAACACACAGAGCCTCGACACTGACACTTGAACATGACTTCTGACAAGTATGCAAATCCTCTGAGACATATCCTAATTCATACCTCCTCTCTCTCACACACACACACAAACATAAACAAACACACCTCTGTACCAAGATGCTGACCACTTCTTCACAGCCGTGCATTGATGTAGGAACAGAGAATAGACAGAGAAGGGGTAATGAACCAGAAAAAAGTGATATTTTATGCATATTGTTCAAAATACCTGGGAATATGTTTAGACCTGTGACATGTCTGATTTTTTAGCACAGAGATTACATGTCTGATTTGTTAGCACAGAGATTACCTGCTGTGTGCAGAGGAGTCCTCGGCGTCTTGCTCTCTGTCCTCCAGACTTCCGGGTTGGCCAGTAGGAGGTGCTGTATGACTGCTGGGTCTCACTTCCTGCAGGGATGTGGAAGGAGTTCCAGCCGTCCTTGTTCTTCAGCATGGGGTCAGCCTCGTGGGACAGTAGTTCCTGGATCATACCCAGGTTCCTCCGGGTGCAGGCCATCATCAGAGGGGTCCTGAAAGTAGAGGTGGGCCACAATGGTTGATCAGTTGCACATAATTGTTTTTATTGTGCAATACAATACAAATATATATGTGGTTTTTTTACTCACCCTCCCACGCCAATTTTGTGCAGTATTTAATGATTAGTTATGTTCATAGTAGTGTGTTGATAATGGTATACAATGCAGGAACTACTAAAACAATTCCTTCGAGCCGGATTTGAACCAGCGACCTAAGGATCTCAGCAAGTTAGCCTCTACAGTCCTCCGCTCTACCAACTGAGCTATCGAAGGGATACGAAAGCCAAAAGAAAAAGCAGGCCCATATTTCGTTCGGAGATAAGGTAGCAAAACGGTTTCGTAACAAAACAAATAAGCCTCTCTTATTTGACAAATTCTGGTGGTCCTTCCCCGTTTCGGCCGTTTGCTTCCATTTGCTCTCTAATGAATATGACTCTGGTCATTCAATTCATAAATATGATAAATTGAAACCAGAAATTTAATTGAATCTTAGAACAACTTATTTGTTATTTATGACAAACACACACACACACAAGGTCACCACTGCTGTTACTATGTATTATTACTATACACTTAAGCTGCTAAACCAAGTTATTTCTCACTTTGTTTATTATATTGTGTACATCTCACAACGAGTTGCATAACTTTCGTCTCCTACTTTTTGTTATTTTTGGACATGGCATTTGAATCTTAATTGATACTGTACTGCATTGTTAAGGAGAGTTCGCGATTCAGCGTTTATGCATATGACATGAGCCGACGAAAAAGATTTCCTTCGAGCCGGATTTGAACCAGCGACCTAAGGATTTCAGCATTTAGCCTCTACAGTCCTCCGCTCTACCAACTGAGCTATCGAAGGGGGTTAAATCACTTTGGAAAAAACGTGTTTTTCAATACATGTTATCCTAATAGACTCGAAAATCCACAACTTCTTTGCTATTTGATTAAAAAAAAGATATATATAAGGAATAAGGTTGTCTTAATGTTTGCACATGGCATGCGTGTTGATGTATGTCTCACCAATCAGCCTTTTTTAAGCAGTCTACTTTGGCTATTTCAGTGAGCAGATACCTCAAACACCCCTGTCCCATGGACGCAGCTTCATATGCAGAGCTCTTTTGTTGTCGGTATTGTACAGCTCTAGGTCCATCCCAATCTCTTTTACTAAAATTGCATGTCCAAGTGGCCATGACGGGCAGCAAAATGCAACAATGTATCACCCGATGTCCCGAAATGTTTTTTGTTGACAAAGTAATTTTTTTAAGCGTGCACAATTCGCCATTCTGGGTAAGCTTGATTAAATATGTCAATGTCTTCTCATCATCCATTGAACATATAAAGTTCACTATTTGACACCGTTTAAACTGCTAAAATAGCTTGATGCTGTATCTGATCAGAAGCTAGGGATTGCATGGTGACAAGTTGGTTAAATTGTTGGTCGACCAAAAGCCTACATATATATCAATTGAGTTCTACGCTACTTTTTACGTTAAAAACGCCAAAGATAGAAAATCTGAACTTAATACCTGACATTAATACGTAAAAGAAATGCACAACACTGTTCTACCATAGGCTGTGGGCTAAAACAGCTTGTAGCATGTTCAGCAAGAAATTAGGTAATACTCTGATCGTCCAGTAGGCTGTAGCAGAATTGTGCACTGGGGCTTGTAGTTTTTGATTACTCTCAAAATAACTTATATTGAATGATAATGCATAGGTTGGGTTTATTACATTTTATTGATTTAGACTTTGTAAATAATAACTTCTTCTTCAAATTATATAGGCAGGCCTATATAGTAAAGTTATTCAGTTGTAGGCTTATAGATCTACTTTTCTTTTTACAATAGGCTAAAACATGTAAAGGTAAAATATATATTTTTAAAACATGCATCCTATGAGAAATAATTTAGGAAACACAGTTGTTATTGTGGAGTGTAATGCAATCTCTGCAATTATCTACAAGAAGGCATGTGGACCCCGCGGAGCTTTCCATGGGTGAACAAGATGAGGCACATCTGGAAAGAACTTCCTGAATATTTTTTTTTTTTTTTGTAAAATTGAGTGGGTGAAGGAGCTTCTCTTTGTAGCAGTTATTCAAGACCATGTGCAGAGACCGGTGGATACTTAACCGGTGAGAATAATTGTGGCACTTTTTCCTGGTAAGTTCATTTATTTTATGACACATTGTTGAATGAAGAGCTTTGCTTTGACAGTGTGCTTTGTTGTGCATAGCTTGCATTGCTCTAAAGCCAGAATAGGAGACACACACCTTTTAAAGAACGTAATATTCCTAAATGTTTTTAAGATCATTATCATAATCTATGTGTGATGCATTGAGTAGATTGCTATAGGTTCATCTGAAATGTTTATTTATTTAATTTGTGCAATTGTTACATAAACCAATGTAAGGCTACTGTATTTCCTAGGTTGGATATCCCAAATGTAGTTGCCCATAATGAAAAAACAAAAACATATGATTTCCATGTAAAAGGTGTGCCACATGGCAGCAACTAGACTACTTAGGAGCCTGCTTGGTGTTCCATTATCATAGTTCAGGTAGCCTGTGTGGTTATGAAGCCAGACTATGGTTGTATGGTTTTCTTTATGTGGCGGTAGCAGAGGCTGAGTGTAAAAATAACAGTTGGCACTGACTTCTTTGACACCTTGATTGACGGTTCACTTGTGTGAAGAACTTTTGTCTAATGAGGATTCCCTCGTTCTTCTACATGTTTTAAATCTCACATACAGTAGGCTACTAAGAACAAAGAAATCTTGTAAACTCCTGATTAAGCCATATCTGACTATCCATCTGTGTACATTTCATTCTTTTTTTAGATTAGTTTGGATTCATTTAGAGAACGTTGTCTCAAAGAGCATTAAAATGTGTGTGTGTATAACACTGAAAAGAGTCTGGAACCCCGAAAAAAAATGAACACAATCCAAACTCTGTCACCATTTTTATGTTAATGTTGTATAAGAGAGGAAATTGGACAAGGACGCAAAACACTTCACCTAATGGGTATTTTACAAACACTAAGTCATTTATACTGACTCAGTCTTGGATAGTGATGCTTTCTACAGAGGATAACTTGCCCAGAAAAACTTTCTGCACCATATGTGAAAGTCTGAACTAATACAGATACTAGTATTGCCATCTGACATCAATGGAGTGGCAGTATTCTCTCTGAAAATGGGCAGAAGAGTACAGTACGAAACTAGCTGAACTAGTTTTTGGTTGATTATCCAGCGCCAAACAGAACACAGCTTGTGATGTCACTTTTATTGAATGTTTATAGAGTAGTTTACATCTCAACTCTCTACTGTTTACTTACACATTACATCTAAAAGAGACGGAGGGTGAGGGAGATGGAGATACATCAGTGTCGAGAGAGTTAGAATTTAAGCAAAAGAAATAGAGGGATAGAAAGATAGCCTCTAGGGAGAGACAGACAAAAGCTTACTGAAAAATGCCACTAGGAAGGAAGCACCAAGAGTCTTTCTAAAACCAGATCCACATGTGTGCTGAGCCATGTATGTCACAGAGAGAAACAGTACAGTATGAACTGTATACTACATTAGATATAACTGTATTAGCCAACACCTTGGGCTACAGTATGGTATTTATTTACCATACTGATAAAGTGATGTAGAGAGTGACCAGTTACAAAAGTCACGACATACAATTATCATGTCTGTACTGTTCTGCAGTTGCAGTGTGTGGACTATCATACCGTGTAGCGTATGATAGCGTGTAGCGTCATGACATAAACATGATAACGTTGCAGGATCTTTATCTGCATCAGCAAATATTTCAGTGGAAACAGGCTAGGGTGCAGATAGGTAGGCTAGCGATTAGCGCATTGAGCCTGAGCCAGTAAACAAAAGGTTGCTAGTTCAAATCCCTGAGCCGACAAGGTGAAATATTGGTCCATGTGCCGTTGAGCATTGCTCCAGGGGCGCTGAACAATGGTGACCCTGGCTGTGACCCCACTCTTCAAGGGTGGCTCAGGGGGAGTTGGGATATGCCCAAAAAACACTTCTCCAATTCACACGTGTATAAAACACACTTTTACATGTGTGAAATAAGACATTTTACATTATAAACCAGTTGGTCTCAACATTTATTTTTCTTAACCAATCACATTGCACTCTGCCCGAAGTACTCCATCTTTTACCTCCTCTGCAACCAATCATTAGGCCTAAGTTCTTATGACTCTTCCTAAGTACCACCTGTGGATAGGCGAGGTACCCTGAGGGGTAATGGTAAACAACTCAGGCTCATGTGAAGCCCAATATTAAACTATTAATCTTGATTTGGAGGTATGTTTGTCAGAGGGGTTTTCCTGTTTTTAACAGCTGTATTGAGGACTGTGTCTATCTGAGAGGACTGCCAGATCTTGTTCGGGAGCACCTCTGGGAAGGATTTATGTCTGTGAAGACACCCTTCTGGATCCTCAACTGTGCACCAATGCCAAGGAATACGGCAGTCCCTCCCCCTCGCTTACTCTTAGTCTATTTGTCTTCGTGTCTCTCTGTCTTTTCAGATGTGGCTGGAAGAAACATGAACCATGGCTCTTTTGAGGAAAAGTGAGTGACCACAGGATGTTGTAACACAAGTTTTTACATCATTACTTTTTTCATATATATTAAATGAGTAATAAAACATTGTTGCACGTAAATAATGGGTTTTGCTCCACACTTGTGATCGTGGTGGCTGTAAGCAGAGATCAGTGTAGTCATGGTAAAGCACAACCCCCCCAGATTCCTCTGGAGAATACTTTGCCTCAGCTGAGATGGAACGCTTCCAACACCTCCATAAATTATGTTTGAGACTCGCTCTCAGTGTGTGTGTGTTGCCAATCCCCAACTGTTCCTCAACACTGATGAGGTAACCAGGAAAGTGAGCCCGTAAAAGAGTCCCATTTCATCATCTCAGTCCTCTGTTGTTCACATTCAATACATGATGCAACCATTAAAGGATGTTTAATTAGTGTGCACAACAGTTGTGCCTTGTTCTACACCCTTATTTTCTCCAGTCTATACTTTACTTATAAAGTTAACAGATGCCTTTACTCAAACAACACAAACAGTTGATATTTGGCACAGAGTTCAGCTGGCAGCCTGGTTCTTTACATTTTCCAGAAGTGAAGCAATATTTTAATGACTATTTAGTTGTTATTGTTGAGGCAGACAGTTTAGGTCATCCAGGGGTGAATGTGTCAGCACAATATTGATGCCACTCAGGTTGACTACAGCTGACACATGGTTGAGGTGTGTGGATAGGAAGAGAAGGACAAGTGCAACTATTTTATTAGTTAGAATTAGTTGTACCACCTATAGGATAAGTCGTAAAAAAGTAGAGGTTTTGATAGGGTACAGATGAGAGCCATGTTTGAGTATCTCAGTACTATGTGATCCGCCATGATTGGATACGAGGTGACAGCATTATAGTGGAAACTGTGCTTAAGTTGAACTGATCCAGTTTGGAAGGACTTCTGCTTCAGTTCCCTTGCATCTGACTTTATTGAATGGTCCCTTTGTCTCTCTGCTGTGTCACAGTAAACCATATCCTGCTCATGATGCTGGTTCTCATAGTGTGTCTACTCCTGCACAGTAAGCTGTTCAGAGGCCCGCCTCGGCCCAAACTCAAACGCACAGGTAATTCCCCCCAGCTTCTTTAACAGGTCCCACTCTAAAGACACGCTGACCTGAGAGCCAGGTGCATGCCACGGCAAGAGAAGGAAACTAGGACTTGGCAGGACTGCCAAGAATAACAGTTGGCACGAGGCTATGAAGGCCTGTTGATTGAAAAATAAGCATTTCCTTTGCCGCTTACGGTATAGCTTTTAGGGGGCAAATTACTTTGAAATTGAAATATTTGAATAGATTAAAAAAATAATTACCAATTTTGGTATTTTATTAGGATCCCCATTAGCTGTTACAAAAGCAGCAGCGAGTCATCCTTGGGTCCACACAAAACATGAAACACAATACAGAACATCGTTAGACAAGAACAGAACTAGATAAAAAAAAATTAAAGGCACACATAGCCTACATATCAATGCATACAAACCATCTAGGTCAAACTTCACCAAGCTCAAACTGGTTGAACTTCCCTCACAGAAACCAGGAAGGACCCAGAGCGTGCACCCAAAGTTCCTGTAGAGAAGGCAGCGGAGGGAGGGGATGACATCCCAGTGGTCATCTGTGCTGCGGAGGAACGAATGGGCGGTGCCATGGCAACCATCAACAGCATCTATAGCAACACAGATGCCAGCGTGTTCTTCTATATTGTCACTCTTCGTGATGCCATCAAGCTGACAAGGTGTTTCACACTAATCCCTCCCCTTCCACTGTGTCACTGCTTGATATGTAGCAATTTCAGTTCCCAGTTCCTACCCAGGATGTTTTAATTGATTATCTGAATTGTTTCAATAAAAGGCTTAGAAAAGGATAACTGAGAAATAACTTTGAGTGACTTGAACGGTCATTATATTCCTGTCTTCATAGACAGTACATAGAGAAGACCAAGCTGAAGGGAATCAAGTATAAGATTCTAGAGTTCAACCCCATGGTCCTGAAAGGGAAGGTGAAACCAGACTCCTCCCGACCAGACCTGCTGCATCCAGTGAGTAACATACTCACACAAGCACCCACGTAGGAACTAATTAGAACCTAACCAGTCACTGTCCCTGAAGTCCCGGTTTTGATTGTTTTGCAGCTGAACTTTGTACGCTTTTACTTGCCGCTCCTTGATATCAGCCACCAGAGGGTGATCTACTTAGACGACGATGTCATTGTGCAAGGTACAGAAATGTGTCCTTTGCCATTCAGTCCAGTTTTGAGCTGGAGTTAAGATAAAATGGGTGCCTGCCTTCAGTATTTACATTCACTAATGACAGGTGACATCAAGGACCTGTACCATACCAAGCTGGAGAAAGGCCATGCTGCCGCCTTCGCCACAGACTGTGACCTGCCCTCCACCCACGAGATGGTGCGCAGTGTGGGCATGCAGGTTTGTGTCTTTTTTTTGCCATGAGAGGGTATGGTTTGCCAAAATAAGAGCAGAGGCACCTCTGTTACAATCAATCCTGGTAAAGGACAATATATTTTACCCTACACCTAGAAGAGACGCTCTAATGCTCTTGTGAAATAACAACTTGACAAGCGGTCTCATAGATCTCAATGCTGAGTAAACTTTCAGTTTGTCTCCGTTTCTGAATCCAAATCCTTCCCCATTGACCCTGTCTCCCAGACAACGTACATGGGCTTCCTGGACTACAGGAAACAGGAAGTGAGAGACCTGGGGATCAACCCCAGCGACTGCTCCTTCAACCCTGGGGTGTTTGTGGCCGACATTGGAGAGTGGAAGAAACAGAAGATCACCAAACAGCTGGAGAACTGGATGCAGGAGAACTTAAAGTGAGTAGAGAATAATGTTTGACCTGTGATCAGATCTTTCCACATAACCCCTAAACCCAGAAGAAATTAACCCTGCTGTCTATTATAATAATATATATGCCTATGAAAGCTTACTATTGCTATTTCATTTGAATATCATGATTAGAGAAATGCAATAAAAATGTTCTACTTTGTGATTCTCTCCTCTCTTCCACTAGGAAAAACATATACAGCAGTGCCATGGCAGGGGGCGTGGCGACTCCTCCTATGCTGATCGTGTTCCATGACAAATACACAATCATCGATCCTCTGTGGCACGTCCGACACCTGGGTGAGATCACCTCATCTTGATGACATCACCACACCTCGTATATAGCACAGCAGAACCATGTATTGAGCTGTATGGCTCTGGTACACAGGCCTAGGTGTCATAATGTAGGATAGAGCCACTTCTGGAGGCTGATTTACTGCGTATTCCGTTTTCCTTTCCCACAGGCTGGAGCCCAGACGCCCGCTACCCTGAGACCTTCCTCCAGGGGGCACACCTGCTGCACTGGAACGGGCGTTTCAAGCCCTGGGACTACCCCTGTGTCCACCTGGACCTGTGGGAGAAGTGGTTCATCCCAGATCCCACCGGGAAATTCTTGTTGGTACGGCCCGAGGGCAAAATCTGAGGGGTGTTTAACAGATGGTTGTGTAGGGGGATGTCTGGCATTTCAGACTGTGAATGGAGGCTGTGAACAGCAAATATTGTGGAGGCCACTTTCTGATAATAAGTCCTATTGCTGTTTTCACAGCTTTTGAGATGGTGTTTCTTTGAAGGTTCCTATCAAAACATCTTCAAGAACTCCAAGCCAGACATGTACAGAAACAAGCTGTATCAAAAATGTGGTTGTTGTAAAATAAAAAGATGGAGATTTGACTGTGGAAAGTCTGAATTGGCTGACTACTGGCTAATAAAGAACAGAAATGATGACAGGTTTAAACAAGACACCACAGGTGAGATATGACCTTTTTTCCGGCAACATTTAATGTTCTCATGCCAGGAAGACAGCAGCTCGGTTAAATATTAACAAAATGTACAATCATGTAGGAATGTAGAACAAAAACAATCAGAAGATTCTAAAAATCCAAACACCCACCCGCTCCTTTTCAGCAGAGAAGATGGACCTAGTTCCAGTCAAAGCTCTGCCCCCCAGTTCACTCCCTCACCCTTCCCTCCCACCCCCTCGCTCAGGCCGTCTCACAGCTCATCTCTTCCTGTGGCTCCCTGGAAAGAGCAAAGTGAAAAACACATCCTTACATGAAGCAAAAAGGATCATCACTATCCATTGTCTTACTAACACTATTTTCCCCAGTTCTGTGCTTGACTCCCATCTTACCGAATCTTCATCTTCCTCATCTGCTTTAACCTCCTCCTCTGGCTCCTCCTCTGGCTCCTCCTCTGGCTGTGACAGGTAAGGAAGTAAAGATAAGCGAAGATATACCGGCAAAAGACAGATATACCTTAGCATCTCTGTGCCCATTCGCCTCATCCCAAAATCTGCTCTGCTATGTTAACTAGTAAATTCTTATATACAGAATCCAGCCATAATGTACTGCATTATAACACACTTTGCATTGTCAGTGTTTATTATATTGGTAAAGTAGCAGTAAGTATTCAGATCATTTTTGCACGTGAGTGATAGTTATATTGAGCGTACCTCTTCATTGAGGTCCACGTTCATGCTGAGTCGGAGCATGCGTTCTATTCTGTCTCCATAGGCTTTGGTGTCAGCCAGCTGGTAGCCTGACCGTAGTGTGGCCGTCTCAAACAGCACTACAGCCAGGTCCGAGGCAGTCTGGTCCTCTGCATTATCCTGAGGTCAGGAGGAGAATTTGATACGGTTCGGAACCTATGATTCATTTGCGTAAATTTGAAATGGAAGGGCGTATGCCGGGTAAAGTCATTTGTGTTGAATTCTAAATGGTACTCACATTTATTCTCTTCAACATTTCTTTAATCAGAGGGTGTTTGGGGTTGATCTCCAGTGTTTTCTTCTGGCTTGCATAATAACTGGACAACGGAAATAAAAGGGGTCAAACCGTGGTAATAAGCAGAAACTACGTCAACACCCTCTAGGACTTGAGCCACTACGAGTTCTTGGGAGTGTCTTATCCCACAGAACATATACTGTACATTAGGTCAAAATGGTTTCACATGGCTCACTTTGTGGATATGTCTTTTCCTGTCTGGTAGGCCTGTGCCTTCATGATCCTCTCCATGTTACCGGACCAGCCGTACTGGCTGGCTACCAGGGCACAGGGAGAGTTGGTCAGCCTCTGGGACAACACAGCCTTCTCGATCTACAGACAGATCAAAGATTCAGCTTTTCAAAGCTTTTTTGACACATGCGCAATCATTTTCAAACAGAGGAGATGCCATCTGACTATTGTCTATCTAATAACAATGCGCATTCCCATTGAGACCCCCAACCTTGTCCTTCAGGGCGCTGTCCTTCATCCAGGTGGTGAGAGGTTCGTACTCCTTCTCCAGGCCCTCCCTCTTCTCCTTGGTCTTGTCACTCTCGTCAAACTTGACGCCCTCCTTGGCCACGTTCTGGAAGCGCTTGCCGTCAAACTCCGGCAGGGCCTGGATACAGTACTCATCCACGGGCTCGGTCAGGTAGATGACCTCATAACCGCTTTTCAACAGCTTCTCCACGAAGGGAGATGACTCGGCCTGACGGAAAAGATGGAGGGGAAATTAAGCTCAGGGCACGATACAGCAAACATTCGATGTAGGAAGGAGGCTATTATAATATTTTACAGATCCTGACTCTTCGTTACAAGGTTTATAACTTTTGGGGCGGCAGATAGCCTAGTGGTTAGAGCGTTGGGCCAGTAACTGAAAGGTTTCTGGATCGAATCAGAGCTGACGAGGTAGGGCGTCATTGTAAATAAGAACTTGTTCTTAACTGACTTGCCTAGTTAAATAAAAGGCTAAATTAAAAATAAAAACTCTGCTATTATGCTCTACATTTACAAACATACTCATTCTACTCAAAAGGTCACCATTTTTGATCACAAAGCAGTGCTCTCATCCAGGCCCTCACCTCTTGTCTGCTGGTCCCAGCCAGGAAGTAGATCTTGTCCTGCTTATCCTTCATCCTCTCTACGTACTGTTCCAGGCTGGCCAGCACCGTGTCGCTGTTGGAGGTCTGGAAACGCAGCAGCTTGGCCAGACGGGTCCGGTTGGAGTGGTCCTCGATCACACCCAGCTTGATGTTGGTGCCAAACGCCTTCCAGAACTTCTCGTTGTACTGCTCCTCTGCAATCTTCTTGATCATGTCCAGGGTCTTGCGTACCAGCTTCTTGCGAATGACCTGGCCGAAGAGGTATGTTTAAGTATGCCGTTAGCAGAGTGGTTGAGTGAAGTGTTGACCCAGGTGGGTTTCCTTGTTTGATAGAGTGAATTGAATTGAAAGCAAGCCTCACCTTGAGAAGTTTGTGTTGCTGGAGAGTTTCTCTTGAAACGTTCAGAGGAAGGTCATCTGAGTCAACCTGATGGAACAGAAGAAATTTAAAGATGCAATATGCAAAAATCACTTTGCCTTTTCCTGGTTGCTAAAATTCTAAATATTGTGTAGAGAATTAAAGTACCATGTAAACTTCTGAGAAATATATTTCCATAGAGAAATATATTTCCAATAACCAAAAATATTGTAATTTCAGCTGTTTGAAGCTGGTATACAAAACCGAAAGACGTAAAAACAAAACAGGAAGCATAGAAATAGCACACAAACCAGATCTACTGCTTCTTACACTTGCTTTCAATGAGAATTATAGATCTATAACTCAATTTTCTATGTGAATTTGTACAAATTGCAGCTTTAACATTCAATCAATCCTCAGTGGGTGCACTTAAATAGCCTGGGTACCAGTCTGATAGCTAACATTTTACTCCTTGTAACCCCAGTCATATGCCAATGTTTAGCATGACAGGAGTGGAATGATGACTAAACATACTGGTATCCAGACTTAACCCTAAGGAATAATACTTACCATTCCTTTCACAAAGTTCAAGTACTTAGGCATCATGTCATGGAAGTCATCAGTGATGTAAACTCTACGCACAAAGAGCTGAGAGAGATGGAAGATTGTTACTGACAGAAAACTTACGACACATCAATACTGCACTGAGAACTGCTTGTATGCCAATCCATAGCTGCTTTGTAACCAATCATTGCTGTGGTACCTTAATGAAGTCGTTCTTCTTAGAACCGTACTCGTCAAAGAGTCCCCGGGGAGCTGCGGCAGGCACAAAGAGGATGGACTTGAAGGTGACCTCCCCCTCTGCTGTGAAGTGGATGTGGGAGATGGGCTCGTCTGTGTCCTGCAAGAACAGAATAGAGTGGGAGGTTATTTACATAGACAACCTCCATCTGTCATTAAACCAGTTGCGCAACGGAACCTTTGCCTGACAAGACAACTGCAGTTCATGTCCAGTCAGATGAGTCATATCTGACCTAAGATCACCCATTGAGAACCGGTGTCTGCTAAATCTAAGTGGAAATATAGACCGTGTAACCACTAAATGGATTTGTGTCTGCTAGGAGAGCGAGTCTGAATAAACTGTAGACAGACACCCACCCTGGAGAAGGTCTTGTAGAAGGCCTTGTACTCTTCCTCCTCCACCTCCTTGGCAGGCCTCTGCCAGATGGGCTTGATGTCATTCATCAGCTCCCAGTCCCACACAGTCTTCTCCACCTGAGGTGGGGGGAAATTAAAGGAGAAAGGACAGTCTTTAAAACTGAAAGATGCACTTCCATTGAGATTTGCTTCAATGGGATAATTTGCTGCTACAGACAGTAGTTAGTCTTTGAAACAATGTTTTACCTTCTTCGTCTTTGGCTTGTCCTCCTCTTCCTCCACCTCAACCTCATCGTGGTCTTCATCCTTCTTATCGGCGTCAGTCTCATCAATAGGCTCCTCTACAGTCTCAGTCTTGCTACTCCATACGTAGATGGGGAAGTTGATGAACTGGGAGTATTTCCTCACAAGGTTCTTGATGGTCTCCAGCTCCAAGTAGTCTGTTGCCTCCTCCTTCATCACCAAACTAGGGGAGAAAAAGAATGCACTGCAGTGAAGAGCCAGTCAGAGCTTAATGTTAGTCATTACAGTTGTGAACCTTTCAAACATAACTAGATTCCTCTGGCTGCACCGCCTGAGCAAGACTACGGGCTTCTTGGCCTTAAAAAACAGGCACAGTAATGAAACAAATTTTCATTACAGTGAAATCCAAGTTGGAGCACTTATTAGTTCAGCTTTGGTTTGACATTTGTCTCTGCTTAATTTAGACTATCTTTTGACTGAATTTTCCACAGCCAGTAATGCCAAAAAGGTCTGAACAAAAGAGGCAATAACTACATCATAATATGTATTATTGTTACGGGGGTTTACGTTGCTAAACAACTAACCATATTCTACTTCATCATAGACTAACAGAGCTGTCCATATCCAGCCTAAAATTGCCATAGTAAGTACAAATCATCCACCTACACTAATGCTAGAGTGACTGAATGGTTGCTACTTGCTGACAGTTGCCTTGCTGACTCACGTGACGGTGGTGCCCCTGCCGAGGGTGTCCCCGCGGGGGTCCTCGATGACGGAGAACTCGTTGGAGTCAGACTCCCATATGTGCTGCGTGCCGTTGTTGTGCTTCGTGGTTACGATCACCTTGTCAGCCACCAAGAACGCAGAGTAGAAGCCCACACCAAACTGACCAATCAGCTCAGAGGTTGACTGGCCCTCGGTCTGCATCTCTGTCATCTTGTTGAGGAACTCGCTGGTGCCGGATTTGGCGATGGTGCCGAGGTTCCTGACCAGGTCTTCTTTGGTCATGCCGATGCCGGTGTCAGTAATGTGAAGCATGTTCTTCTCCTTGTCAGACTGGAGGTGAGAAACAAACCGTGAAATGTTATATTAGGTTTTGGATTACTTTCCACTGAACTTGACAGACTTTGTTTTATTACTATTAAAGTCTCAAACTCTCTATGCACATTTAGAATAAAAGAAAAGCAAAACAAGTGTGTACAGTGTTTATTCATTTGCATGTAGTCAAAGAGAAAGCACACAATGTCCTGCAGCAGGTGTTGAAAGTCTTGATGTCCCTTTTTACCATGCAAAAACTGAG
Organism: Oncorhynchus keta; assembly: GCF_023373465.1. Taxonomy (NCBI): domain Eukaryota; kingdom Metazoa; phylum Chordata; class Actinopteri; order Salmoniformes; family Salmonidae; genus Oncorhynchus; species Oncorhynchus keta. The sequence goes on from NC_068433.1 coordinate 46,337,211, forward strand.
ATGTAAATTTAGAGATGTTATTCTAACAACTCTCTCGGTCTCTGGTTTCACTCTAGATAGCCCAGTGAAGGGTTGCTAATTAGCCTACAGTTGGAGGACATGAAAGGATGGGTCACACAGAACGCTTTTTTTTTTTAAGGTAACCTACCTTGATTTTCACTGTCAGCTCCTCGTTACCAGTAAGTGCCTCGTCATTAGTCAGGGACAGCAACCGGATCTTATCCAGAGCGTCGGAAGCGTTGGAGATCAGTTCCCTCAGGAAGATCTGGAAACAGACAAAAAGAAAACAAATGATAAGATTTTATTAAAACAACAATACACGAATGGCCGCTCCCATCAGCGGGTGCTCTAGTCAGCGGGTGCTCTAGTCAGCGGGTGCTCTAGTCAGCGGGTGCTCTAGTCAGCGGGTGCTCTAGTCAGCGGGTGTGCTCGCCCCCACCCACCCCGAGACGCAGGCAGGGCGAAGCCCCATCCCCAAATTACATTCCTAACTGTCTCGACCCTTATTCAATTATTTTAAGTTACCTCACTGAACCTCTCAGGTTTATATAATGATAGCCAGAAGGACTCATTGTGAACTAATTTCTAATTAAACAAATGACTAAATATTGCTTTATGAGTGTAAAAAAACTAAATGTATTGTATTGTCCTATTATTTCTGTAAGTATAAAAGTTCAACGCTCCATTGTCTACACAGAGCACGAAAGCAGACACTAACCTCTTTGTTCTTGTACAGGGAGTTGATGATGAGCTTCATCATTCTGTTCACCTCGGCCTTGAAGACATGCTTTTCTGATTTTTCCCGAATTTCCTTTATCTGCGCTGCGTTCAGGCCATCAAGCTGGATAGCCTCCTCTTCCCTTGAAAAACAGAGTAGTCAGAGATCAGCACAAACAAGGTAGATCGACTTAAGATTTCCCCAAAGGGAATATTTATAGAGGCCTCATCTGTGTGACTGGTAATAGGGAAAACCCCTTATAAATGTTGTGTGTTGCTCTCTAATGAACTGAAGAATGATCAGGTGCACTTCTACAGGCTTAATAGGAACGGGTGTCAAGACAAAAATGAAATAGTAGATCAATAAATCTCAATAGGGGTTTTTATCTTTGACTGAAAAAAAAACAGGCCGAAAGGAGAGGGGGTAAAAGTGGTTCCCGTGGTACATGTCAGGTCAGTATAAAGAGTTGTGTTTTGGAAAAGAGGGAGGAAGTAGAAGTCTATAATGGGATTCTCTTGTCACTAGTTAGTCTCAAGACTTACTGCATGACAGAACACTTTTCTTTACTGAAATATTTAAACACACTTACCTCTGGACGACCTCGTCATCTGTCCGGGAGCCGTCTCTACTTTTCCCCAAATCCTCCTCCACTGTCCCATCAATGTCAACCTCATCCTCCGCTCTGACAGAACCTGTAGATAAAATTAAACATAGAGCTGAGGGTTTAAACAACTTGTACCCAGTAAAAAATACAACTCCTTAATATTAACTTAAATTGACCCATGTCATGTGACAGAGCAACCACTGGGCCCATAAATTCACTATAGAGGGTCTAAGTTCATCTGGTAGCTAGTCTTCCCCTCTATCTGGAAGCATAACAGTCACACTACTACATCTCATTGACTCCTTCCATAGAGGTCATGACCCTTCGTCTCAGAACAGACCGGTACTGTAATAACACTGATAAGCTCCCAGAAAAAGTTCACCTTCACGGCTGATTAAGATTTGATACCTTTGCCGTTTCCATCTCTATATCCACATAGCAAACTGCACTGTCCAAACCAAACAGACTATTGTATGGGTAGTTGGCAGTGATGTAAAGTACTTAAGTAAAAATACTACTTAAGTAGTTTGAGGTAACTTCATACTTTTACTTCACTGCTTTCCTAAAGAAATTGTACTTTTTACTCCATACATTTATCCACTTCACCCAAAAGTACGAGTTACATTTTAGCATGAGAGGAAAATGGTCTAATTCACACGCTTGAAAAACATCCCTGATCATCCCTACCGCCTCTGATCTGGCGGACTCACTAAACACATGCTTCGTTTGTAAATTACAGGTTCGATTGTTCACCTGGATAACAGTAAATAAAATAAAAAAAATGTAAAAATGGTGCCGTCTGGTTTGCTTAATATAAGGAATTTTGAAATTGACACTTAAATTTATTTAAAACCCAAATACTTTAAAACTTTTCCTCAAGTAGGATTTTACTGGGTGAAGTTCACCCCCCACCCCCACAATTGCAGTATAACTGTGTGGGATCAGGGTGTTTAGAATCCTGCTTGTTTGGTCAGTGTGGTTGTGGAAGCAGAGGTGTTAGGTATGACATTAGTGTCAAGATGGACAAAAATGTCAAGTAAAAATCTGAATAACGTGCTCATAAAGCAAAACAGCCACAACATCCAGATATGATGAATGAAAAAAAGAGAAGCATTAGACATAATGTTACAGTCTGGCTCATCGGGATTCAGATGAGGGAAAGTACCAGAAGCTGCAAATCAGTGCCGTCTTCTACAATGTTACCCCATTTGACACACTCATCGGTGAACAAAACAATGCACTGCAATCAAAATCATAAGAAAACGTCATGAAATGTCAAGTAACAGCAAAGAAGTTGAAATTACATTATGCAATTTATAACTCATACTTACTGAAAGCTAGAAGAGCACAAAAGAGCCCTATTGTCCACATTCGGTTCATTTTAATAGAAAAAAAATATCACGAAAGTCCTAGTCCCGTATGTCACTATATTGTACTTTACACCTACAACCCGGCATAGGTTTGAAACGGTGTTCGTCCGTGGTTGTAGACTCTTTTATCTGATCCACCTTTTAGAGGCGGTGGGTTGATGAAGTGGACCTATACCTGCTCCCCACGCACAACAATAACCAATGGCGGAAGCTTTCGCCGCTTCAATCTTCCAATCGTAGTATTACATGTCTGATTGTACATGTTCAAAGCGTGGCTAGTTTCCATTGGCCGATTTACACGTTAAACAATGATTTTGTTATCATAAAAAGCGATAAACTCATGTCGGATACATTGCAACACGTCATTGAAAATAGATACATTCGTCAGCACTGTTGAAACATTGTTTTGTACATTTACAGTGTAACGATTTATGATAGGCTGATCCGGAAGCCCATACGGTTGGTTACCTTGGCTACCACTGTTGCTATGGCTTGTCATTCACAACTTCTCAGCGAAGTATCAGGCTTGCATTGACGTCGAGGCTGTACTTAAACGATCTTGCCCCCAAGACTACCTAAAAATATGCTTTTAGTTTGCCACATGCATATATTTTGCAAGGAAAAATGTCAACGATACAGAGCCATTCAGATTTTATTTGTAACGTGAGCCATTTTAATCGGGATTTGGCAACCATCTCTGGGACAAACTCATGTCCACTTGTACAGGTATAAAAAATGTATGGAATTTTGTTTGTCAACTATTGTCCATTCGTACGTTGTGGCATACTGTTTGTGTGTGTGCGTGTGTGTCCGCAGGTGCTTGCGTGCGTGTGCATCTCTGCTATGATTTATGAAATTAGTCTATTTGGAATAGCTACTGTAATCATCTATTTCAAATGCCAGCATTCACTTGCTTGTGCAATTGTCACAGGTTGTAGACCTCAACACAACATATTCGGTGTGGAATAGACCCTCCCCTTTCTTTTTCATGTGATCAGAGTTTTTCCCCAATCCTCACATTGACTCAGTTGCAGACACTACCAACCCACCTCTCAACTGCTAACAACATTCAGCTGCTCTTCTACATTCATTTCAACTCCTTCTATCTCATGTTCAGTCTCACAATGATTGACAGTTTCAACTCCTCCACCTGTGACTCTTCCAACTTCAACTGCACCTCTGGAATCCCCGATTCCACTGACTGGCACCTTGATCAGTGGAGTGGTCCTGGCTCTCTGCTATCTTCTGGGCATAGCATAGCTGTGATCAGCTGTTGGCATCAGCTGTTGGTGATGGCCATACTTGGATTAGTATTACCTGTCTCCCTCCTACTAACATCCTACATCCGCCGCTATAAAACAGTGAAACATTCAGCTTTCTTTTGAAAGTCCAGGATGACTAGACTTGTGACCAGCATCATCATGACTTTTGTCATCGGTTCAATGCCATTCCAAGTTGTTATCATCCTAAACATGTCAGGACATTTGGCCAAGTCTGAAAACCTGAAAACCTTCTCTACCAAGTTGTCTTTTGTTGTATTACTGACCTATGCCAACAGTTGCCTGAATCCATTTCTCTATGCCTTCGCTTCCGGTAACTTCTGCCGGAAGAATGGCCAGTCAGAAGACACCTTGATGCAGCTTCAAATGGGTCCTGTCAACAGTCCACCAAGAATGTAACACATCTGACACACTCAATTGTGGGGAAATATGCACTGTTCCCTGCATGTCATGACCTAGTGAAGAGGGACTGGAGGGGCCTCATGGAACAGCTCTATGGGTCCCTGGACCAGCAGCCAACCTGTTCAGGTAAGTGAACCAGCTTTGAAAAGACAGCGAAGATGACTAACGTAGCTCAGTCCAGTTCATATTTATTGTGTTTTTCAGTGGTCTGCCTGATCTTCCAAGCCCTAAAGCAGTGCTTTAGTGACCAGCATCATATAAAAAATAAAACTTAACTGCTGACATGCAAAATATTTCGGGACTATATCAACAGTGGAATAATTAAAAAAATAACAAAAGATAGTTGGAGTGGATTGTCCCTTTAAATCCTAGCCACAATGCTAAGACTTTGCTTTAACAATGTAATTGCTCAAGTAATACCATTTTATTTTCTTAGTGTTTTAGTCTTTCACTCAGTTATGAAAGGCTTTCATACAGCCTGCTGAAATGATCACTCTGCTTCCCAATTTCCTGTCATTTCAGGCTGGTGAGCAGGACAGAAACAGGGAGAGTGTGATGTTACTGCTGACAGTGCGGCAGATTTTGGCTGAGCTCTATGGAGACGGACCAGCACAGAGAGGCAGAGACATACTGTAGATCAGCTCTGGAGATCGCCCAGACTCACACCGCTACCTGCCTTGAGAGACATGAGAGAATCACTGTTGGAAAGGGTATGTCTCCAGAGAGTTGGGGCAATATGGGTCTCATGTTTTTAAATAAGCAACCTGATGATGTATTTTTTTCATTCACAACGTAAGTAAATGCTTTTAGTGTGCTGAAATTATATGTATTTCATGTTTCGCCCCTATCAGGTCAGTTGCTTTGTGTGCTCTGCCAGCTGCTGTTTGCAGACGTCCGAACCATCGAGGCCTCTCAGATACTCAATGGCATCATCAATATGGGACACCACAAACTCCACCTGTGTACTGACGCCACTGTATCACTGCTCTGTGGGATACACAGGTGTGTATTAAATAGCATAAATAGGGATATTCTCATGTGTGACGTTTCTGTACTTCATAGGTTCAGCTACAGGTGTTTCTATGTCTTTTTCTGTTGTTAGACCTAAACCCACGTGTATGACTTTTGATACTCTGTGTCTCAATTTAGGCAAGCTAAAATTAATGGGATGATTTAAAAAAAAAATGTGTATGTGACAGACTCAGCCTGCAAGACCCACATGGAGCTGAGAAGCACCTCCAGGTTGCCTTGGAAGACCAGGAGGTGCTGGTATGGTAGAGACCACCCTCTAGTGGTGGAGGTGGAGGAGTGCCTGGCAGACATCTTGGCCGACACCTGCGCTGACACAGCAGGGTGAGACTACTAGTGTTCTTCTGGTTCTTCTTCTCCTCTTCTTCATCATTAAATGTGTCCTCCATCGTCTCCTCAGTAGTTTCTTCTCTTCTCCCTCTTCCTCCTCCCATCCCCTCCTCGGTAGTTTACTCAGTCAGTCACAATATATAAATGTCACAGTGTGGTGAAGGTGTGACGTGTTGAGGCAGAGGCTAGCAGTGGAGCTGTATCGACACACGGTGCACGTCAAAGACCAGGACATGAAGCTTTGTCCCCCCGCATCGCCATGTCTTCAGGCGAAGGGATGCAGCCTCGCACGCACCTTGGTCAAACTTGGTAATTAGTTCATTTTTTCAAACAGATGCACCACAACTCAAAATCATTCTTACACTTTTTTTTAGACTGTTAGCAACTACGCAGAGTGTAATATGTTTAGCTTGTGTGTGTCATGGCAGGCAGGCAGATATTTCATGGCTCTGGTAATACAGAGATTAGAGAGGCTGTTGAACTGCTGCGGAGAGCTCTGGACTTGTACATCTGCTTCCTGGGGTCTGATCACACACTGACCAGAGACTTACAACAGTAAGCCTTCTTTATCTCCTACACAATTTAAAATGCTAACATTTCCTCCTTGCATTGTCATTGGATCTAATGGAGTTGACCTTTGTGCTTTTAGGGTTTTAAACACAGAATCCAGGAGACCTCTGACCACTTGGGTCTTGAGTACCAGAACCCTCTCCCACCTCTCCACTAGGAGACTAAGCAGTGGGACCAGACCCAACACAGCCGCACCCCTCCACTCCCACCTGGCCTGGTACAGGGGCACCACACACACCCCTCTGGACCTCTCCGGAAAGAAATTCCTGTCAGCCCCGTCCAACAAGTTCTGCAATACACAGTCAGAACTGAAACCAGAACTAGTGGAGTACCTGAACTACATCAACAGACATAACCAACTGTCTTCTTCTCCCAGGCCCTGGTCTGCCTTCCAGACCACAGTGTTTGGGCCACAGAGTGACATTAGAAACCTGATCTCAGAACTCAAACCCAGTCCTTCTTCAGCACCGGGCTTTCATTCCATAGACAGGACCTAAATGCTGCATAGCGCAGGCTGGTGCCACCTACCAGGCAGGTACGTGCTGGAGGAACGGACAGTAACAGCTTTGAACAGAGAGATTGGATCCCCTTTGCACACACAGAGATGCACACCGCTGGTCAGACAGACAGGCCAGGGACAGGGAGGAGAACAGAGCTGGTCAGACAGACAGGTCAGGGACAGGGAGGAGAACAGAGCAGGTCAGACAGACAGGCCAGGGACAGGGAGGAGAACAGAGCTGAAGAGACAGACAGGCCAGGGACAGGGAGGAGAACAGAGCTGGAGAGACAGACAGGCCAGGGACAGGGAGGAGAACAGGCCAGCTGGAGAGACAGACTGGTCAGGCCAGGGACAGGGAGGAGAACAGAGCTGGTCAGACAGACAGGCCAGGGACAGGGAGGAGAACAGAGCTGGACATACAGGCCAGGGACAGAGAACAGGCCAGGGACAGGGAGGAGAACAGAGCTGGTCAGACAGACAGGCCAGGGACAGGGAGGAACAGAGCTGGTCAGACAGACAGGCCAGGGACAGGGACAGGGGAGGGACAGGCCAGGGACAGGGAGCTGGTCAGACAGACCAGGGACAGGGAGGGGAAGAACAGAGCTGGTCAGACAGACGGGACAGGGAGGGGAACAGAGCTGGTCAGGCAGACAGGCCAGGGACAGGGAGGAGAACAGAGCTGGTCAGACAGACGGGACAGGGAGGGGAACAGAGCTGGTCAGGCAGACAGGCCAGGGACAGGGAGGAGAACAGAGCTGGTCAGGCAGACAGGCCAGGGACAGGGAGGAGAACAGAGCTGGTCAGGACAGACAGGCCAGGGACAGGGAGGAGAACAGAGCTGGAGAGACAGACAGGCCAGGGACAGGGAGGAGAACAGAGCTGGTCAGACAGACAGGCCAGGGACAGGGAGGAGAACAGAGCTGGTCAGACAGACAGGCCAGGGACAGGGAGGAGAACAGAGCTGGAGAGACAGACAGGCCAGGGACAGGGAGGAGAACAGAGCTGGAGAGACAGACAGGCCAGGGACAGGGAGGAGAACAGAGCTGGAGAGACAGTGTCTTATTCTGCCAGGAGACACTAGAGAGAAGAGAAAGATCTAGAGAAGACTGCTCTCATGGTGACCACTGAACTGTGTTTATTTTTTTTACCACTTTTGATACCAATCAGCTGTTTTTATTTTTTCCATATAATTTCAAATAGAATTGTTGCATGTTTACATGGAGTGAAATGGCCTCTATTTTGTACAGAAACTAAATGATTTGACTTCATGTTGTCAAATGAATCGACCCTTTTTAGTTTTCTGTAGGGTTGCATCTAAATATTGTTAAAATGTTTTGTAAGATGGTTAAGCTCCTCATCCTGGTGTGCAACAACATTGACCTTTTATCTCAGAAGGCAATACTTATAGTATTTATAGTCAAGTGAGTGATGTAATCAACCATTGTAAGCACTAGTAAACGATGTGAGCGAAAGCATTAATTGAGCAACATGCTACAGATGCTGTGAAGTAGGACTAAGCCAGTTTGGACCTTACCATGTAATGTAGAGTTTGGGTCATAAGTTCAAAGGTCTGTATGTTTGTATATATATGTGTGTGTGTCTATGTTTGTGTAGAATTGAGTGTGTGTGTGTGTCACAGGAGGTTGGGAATACCTAGGATAGGATAAAGTAATCCTTCTCACCCCCCCCCCCCCCCCTTAAAAGATTTAGATGCACTATTGTAAAGTGGCTGTTCCACTGGATGTCATAAGGTGAATGCACCAATTTGTAAGTCGCTCTGGATAAGAGCGTCTGCTAAATGACTTAAATGTAATGTAAATGTTGGTGTCACCATAATAGGGGAGGACGGGATCGTGTTGGTGGCTGAAGCGGAATTAGTGGAATGGTATCAAATACATCAATACGGCCGGAATGGTTCATGCTGCGGGCAGTGGGTGGTCAGACGACTTCAGGATGAAAATGTTGTTTTAGTCCAGCCAGCAAGAGGCCCATGTTACACAGCCGGCTTGCACACCTGCTTCTAACAGTGGTGGTAAAAACAATGATCCGATGTGATTGAGTTTGTGGCCATTTATGTGATGAATGATAAAATGATCAAATCCTATAGGAGTCCAATAAGACTGGTTCCAAAATCAGATAGGATTTGTATATTAGTATCTTGTATTGGAATACTATAGGATAGAATGGTCAAGAGTCCAATAGGACTGGTACCAAAATCTGATAGGAGTGTTCTGTTGGTTTATTTTAGATTACATCCTATAGGATATAATCCCATAGGAGTCCAGTAGTTCTAGTTCCAAAATCTGAGAGGATTTTTCTATTGGTCATACTGCAAATGAACTTGCAACCTTGAATCCGTCCCATATTGTGGTGGTGTGTTGAATAGGTTGAGAGGTGTGAGTAGGTAAATATATGGAGATTGCGCTCCGGTTAAAGGCCTTCCCACACTGTACGTCAGATTCAGTCTATTACGATTATTACATGTCACACTGTGATGTTACCAAATTATAATCATAATATCAACTTGGCCAGATTGTACGATTTGCTTCAGTTCTGTCGAGAAAGTCTGCGATGGCTAAAATTGCAGAAAGGCTATGACAATGTTCTCGCAGTATGAGTGTTTGGCTGAAAATCTCCCTCCTGTCAGAATTATCCTCCACGCACGTACTCAGTTCTTCATTGCTGAGACTTCCTTGCTAGTTGAGATTTCACTAGTAATGTCTGCAGTTTTCGGGTTTGGCTATTTGTTTCGAGTGTATTAATCTAAAAATAAATCTCTTTGCCAAAATCCGTCATCTCTCCCATGTCTTATTCGACCAGTAGTTGTTCTGAAATGTTTATTGCCTACATTTTACTCCCTCTGTTTAATATAACACACATACATTCATTATTCATTTTGGTTGCCTATCCTGCCATGAAGTTTGTTCCATAGAATGTATGTGATTCTGATGTGTGCCACAGAAAGTATTTGACTGCCGTGACAAAATTAAGGAAATTAGAAGGGGGGGAGGATTTTGGCCAAAATCCCTCACCCTCTTTCTATCTTGGGACTGCAAGGCCTGACACACTTCATAATCATTTTGGTAGCTCATGTTGACCAGTCGTGTGTGCCACAGAAAGCCAAATTAGAGTATAAATAAACATTTATTTTAGAAGCATTTTGTAATGTTTAAGAAAATAAAGATAATACTAGCACACAATAACACAAAAACATGTAAATACAATCTTTATAATCCACAACTCTGACTCTGATAATGTACAGTATGTTTTTCATAGCAGTGTAGCCATATCACCTTAAGATGAATGAGTGTATGTTGGATTTTGGACAAGCCAAAATGATGGAAAATAAATCAGTTCATTCTGTCTTTATTGTATATCATGATATCTGTGAGGCAAGACAATACCATATGTTATGATTAAAAAGACAAACCAAACCTGTTGTCACGCCCTGACCTTTGAGATCCTTTAAATTCTCTATTTGGTAGGTCAGGGTGTGACGAGGGTGGGGAGTCTACGTTTATATTTCTTTGTTGGCTGAGTATGGTTCCCAATCAGAGACAGCCGTCTATCGTTGTCTCTGATTGGGGATCATACTTAGGCAGCCCTTTTCCCACCTTCAGTTGTGGGATCTTGTCTTTAGTTGTTGCATGTGTTTGCACTCCTAGCTTTACGGTCGGTGTTTATTGTTTTTGGTGGAACATTTATAATTAAAAGAAAATGTATGCTGCACCTTGGTCTTTATTTAACGAGGGGTGCTGGGGGTGTCCTATTGAGGGTTGATGGGGATGGTGGGGGTGTCCTATTGAGGGTTGATGGGGATGGTGGAGGTACTGGGGGTGTCCTATTGAGGGTTGATGGTGGAGGTACTGGGGGTGTCCTATTGAGGGTTGATGGGGATGGTGGAGGTGCTGGGGGTGTCCTATTGAAGGTTGATGGGGCTGGTGGAGGTACTGTGGGCCACATTCCCAGTGGGCCAAAAGTTTACATACACTCAATTAGTATTTGGTAGCATTGCCTATAAATTGTTTAACTTGGGTTAAACGTTTTGGGTAGCCTTCCACAAGCATCCCACAATAAGTTGGGTGAATTTTGGCACATTCCTCCTGACAGAGCTGGTGTAACGGAGTCAGGATGTAGGCCTCCTTGCTCGCACACGGTTTTTCAGTTCTGCCCACCAATTTCCTATAGGATTGAGGTCAGGGATTTGTGATGGCCACTCCAATACCTTGACTTTGTTGTCCTTAAGCCATTTTGCCACAACTTTGGAAGTATTCTTGGGGTCATTGTCTATTTGGAAGACCCATTTGCGACAAAGATTTAACTTCCTGACCGATGTCTTGAGATGTTGCTTCAATATATCCACATAATTTTCCTACCTCATGAAGCCATCTATTTTGTGAAGTGCACCAGTCCCTCCTGCAGGAAAGCACCCCCACAACATGATGCTGCCACCCCTGTGCTTCACGGTTGGGATGGTGTTCTTTGGCTTGCAAGCCTCCTCCTTTTTCCTCCAAACATAATGATGGTCACTATGGCCAAACAGTTCTATTTTTGTTTAATCAGACCAGAGGATATTTCTCCAAAAAGTATGATTTTTGTCACCATGTGCAGTTGCAAACCGTAGTCTGGCTTTTTTATGATGGTTTTGGAGCAGTGGCTTCTTCCTTCCTGAGCAGCCTTTTGGGTTTTGTTGATATAGGACTCATTTTACTGTGGATATAGATACTTTTGTACCTGTTTCCTCCAGCATCTTCACAGGGTCCTTTGCTGTTGTTCTGAGATTGATTTGCAATTTTCACACCAAAGTACGTTCATCTCAAGGAGACAGAACGCGTCTCCTTCCTGAAAGGTATGACGGCTGATTGGTCCCATGGTGTTTATACTTGCGTACTATTGTTTGTACAGATGAACGTGGTACCTTCAGGCATTTGGAAATTGCTCCCAAGGATGAACCAGACTTGTGGTGTCTTTAAAAAAAATCTGAGGTCTTGGCTGATTTCTTTTGATTTCCCCATAATGTCAAGCAAAGAGGCACTGAGTTTGAAGGTAGGCCTTGAAATACATCCACAGGTACACCTCCAATTGACTCAAATGATTTAAATTAGCCTATCAGAAGCTTCTAAAGCCATGACATCATTTTCTGGAATGGTCCAAGCTGTTTATAGGCACAGTCAATTTAGTGTATGTAAACTTCTGACCAACTGGAATTGTGATACAGTGAGTTATAAGTGAAATAATATGTCTGTAAACAATTGTTGGAAAATTTACTTGTGTCATGCACAAAGTAGATGTCCTAACCGACTTGACAAAACTGTAGTTTGCTAACAAGAAATGTGTGGAGTGGTTGAAAAACGAGTTTTAATGACTCCAACCTAAGTGTACGCAAACTTCTGACTTCTGTACATGTAGGCAAGTAAAATGTCGGTAAGCAATAAACATTTCAGAACAACTACTAGTCGAATAAGACATGGGAGTGATTGCGAATTTTGGCGAAGAGATTTATTTCTAGACTAATACACTTGAAACAAGCAAGCAAGCGTTCACGCGAAGGGTTGCAGATTGCTGGAAACGTTGACCTTCAATTAATATGTAGTTTTACTGGAAGGCTAGCAAACTATCTCGTACACACTTCGAATACGAGGTTGGTGTATCTTTTTTTGATCAAAATTCAACTGATATCTTGTAATTTAATAGAATAGTGAGGTGGCAAATAACTGGTATGCCGATAATACGGGACCAATTGTTTTGCTGAACGGTTTATCAAAAAGTTGATTGTAAGGCCTAGTAGTATTTCCACTGAAATGTCAATCATGCTAATTGCTAACCCGTTAGCAAACATTTTTACGAACCCAATAATCTCAAAACATTGATGGCTTGATCACAACATAACACTGTTGAAGGTAATATATTTCTGAAACGCTGTTGAATAGCCGATAATACGGGGCGCTCCACTATAGGATCTCAATTTTAAAAATCCTGAATCCAAAAGAAAATCCTCTCAGATTTTGGAACCAGTCCTATTGGACTCGCAAAAGGATACAATCTGATCTGATAGATCATTCTTTTGGATTTTAATATAATTGTTTTATTGGAATAATATAGGATTTTTTTTAATACTAGGGATAGCGATCTCAGTCTCCCGATCTCAACCCTATTAAACACTTATGGGAGATTCTGGAGCTGCGCCTGATACAGCGTTTTCCTCCACCATCAACAAAACACCAAATTGTGGAAGAATGGTGTAGCATCCCTCCAATAGAGTTTTAGACAAGTGTAGAATCTATGCCAAGTGCATATCAGATCAGCTCTGAAAAACATATTTTGTGATTGGTTTTAAATACCGATTAGTGGTAAATATATATATGTATATATATATATATCAGAACTGGGCTGTCTAAATGCACCAACGATCTATTAAGACGGTTTATGTTCACGTTTCCTTTATTTGGGCAGTTACCTGTACCTGGTGCAGAAGGGAGTCGCCCATACAGTCATTTTATCCACCACAATCTACGGAAGCGCGTTGTCACTTTATCGCTGAGCAACCTCTTGATACCAGCCGCTAACGACAAGAATAAACGTTTATTTATTATTACACACCAGGTAGGTTACTTTGTTTTTAATTCAGATTTGCGTTGACATTAAACCTTTACAACTTTAGAATCTCTTATGTTCTCCAATTCTCTTGGTTGCCTTCCTCATTGAAAGTCAAAAACAACAATGATATCGTTGTGGGTTTTTGTTAAAACAATGTTAAGATGTTCTAATAGGATGTTGAATAAATGTGACAATTTAAATTGTATACAGTTGTTCTCTACATTAGAAAATATTTCTTAATTGAATTCCTTATCTTCTCAAATGTTAATTTACGCGATGTTGGGTAGTCATGAGTCACTCCCTCAGGTATTACCTTATCTCATGAGAGGTTTCCTGGGCCGTTTATAAACTGGAAGATAAGCCTTAGTCATGATATAGGGCCAGTTTCCTGGACAAAGATTATGTTTAGTCCTGGACTAAGAAGGGTTTTCAATGGAGATATTCCATTTGAAAGTGTTTTTCTGTCCAGGACCAGGTTTAATCTGTGTCCATTCGTTTTCTGAAAAGTGTAAAGGGAAAGTAGGTTAACCCACAAAGGATATAACTAGTATCTGTTCATTAAACCAGGGCAAAATAATGTTTTATCAGCTGACATGAGAACATCATCCATGCAGAAGGTTGTTTTATTGTAGGAGGGGGAAAATATTGCCTGATGACTCATACTGAATGTAATTTGACTGCTATATTGGTCATCATGGATAAGAAATGTTAGTGGGTGAGGCATTTGGCCAGAGTGAGGTGGATTGGTAGCCAGGCAAGAAACAAATGTTTACCAGCTGAAACAATGGGCCAGTGTTTTGCATGGCAGGGTGCCCTGGTTGGGTGGAAATTTCACTTAAGGACCAATGGAATGGTCTAAAATGTTTAAACTCTGCCCAGCCGGGGCACCGGCCCATACAAAACGAACTCCCTCACCCCTCTTTGTTTTTTGGGAGGCAGCTAGCCTAGTGTATCACGTGGGGGAGGATAATGGAGAAAGCCCTTGGGCAAGATGAGACTAAAGCTACTGATTGGCTGGACATATGAGAGCACTCCCTCATCTCTTTCTCTGCTCAGACAAGTTATTTGCAAATAAAGGTTAAATAAATAGAAAAAACATTTGCGAGAGAGTGGTGAAATCAAAACCTGTATCAACATTAGAGAACATCTCTGGTTTAACTGCTGTGTCTCTCCACAGACCTTATTTGAACTATTAACTGGCACATGATCCCTAACTCTCTCAGTTCGGAGTGGAACGTTATCACAAACAGGTCTGGATTCCAGGCTATCCTAGGGACACGTTTCGTAAGTTGAATGGCATGTTTTTCCTGCCCCATATCTTTCTAGCATGGCGCACCACCCTGAGTTTAAGAGGGCCGGGAAGAAGCCTGGAATCCAGGTATGGAGAGTTGAGAGTCTGGACCTGGTGGCCGTGCCAGAGAGTCTGTATGGCGGGTTCTACTCAGGAGACGCATACCTTGTTCTTAATACCATTAAGCAACGTTCTGGGCATCTACAGTATGACCTTCACTTCTGGCAAGGTAAAACTTGATCTGGTCGGAATGACTGTATTTCTTGAAATGCTGTACAGTGTTTGTACATTTCAGCCCACTGATGTGTGCTTGTGCACTTTTACAATTGAAATCCATTCCATTATTTGTGAAAATAATGTTGGAGATCATTATTTCTCTGGTCCTGCAGGAGATGACTGTACACAAGATGAGAGTGGAGCAGCAGCCATTTTTACCATCCAAATGGATGACTACCTGGGTGGCAAACCTATTCAGTACCGTGAGGTGCAGGGTTACGAGTCAAGAACATTTTCAGGCTACTTCAAAACTGGACTGAAGTACATGGTAATGTTTTAAAATGAGTAAAAAGAAACAAAGGAAGTCACACAGTCTGCGTATGCTCCCAACAATTTAATGGGTAAATCAACATTTTGGCACAGTCTCTTCTTCAGTGTTCACAGTACCTTCTACGCAAAAAGGAACTGTGTACTGGGTAGAAGGTACTGTGAACCAAAACGTTGGTTTACCTGTTAAATTGTTGGGAGCATACTGTATGTATAGAGTATGTGATAATGTATTTATTTTTACAGTTTACTATTCCTTTAGCCAGCACCTCCACCATAATTTTGGGGTGTGCGTCAGCTCACGCTTTTTACTGGAATGTTGAAAGACATTCAATGAGTTTGTTAAATGTATTTACTTACCTCAAGATCTCCTCCACTTATCTTGTTGATTATCTTCCCAATCTTTACCTTAGAAAGGGGGTGTGGCTTCAGGGTTCAAGCACGTGGTGTCCAATGAGGTTAAGGTGCAGCGTGTGCTCCAGGTCAGGGGTCGGCGTGTGGTTCGAGCCACAGAGGTTGCAGTCAGTTGGGACAGCTTCAACCTGGGAGACATTTTTATCCTCGACCTGGGCAACGTGAGTTCACTGAAATCTATAAGAGTTTCTACAGCCAACTATCTACAGTATGTACAAATCAAGGAAACATATTCTGGTTTAATTTAGTGACATTATTTGCAGATTTGAGTGAAATTGTCTTTGTACAATGTAGGCTAAGAGTGAATAGTCATTGGTCATGTTAGTAAGCTGTTATTGTAAGTAATCCACTTTGAAACCAATACTGTTTTGGTCATGAATAATGTAAAAGATCATTTGTATACGTTGCGGTATGCTTTAACATAGTCAACAGGCAGAGCAGTTAGAGCTACACTATTACACTTGGTCCACAGTACTGATAGTCTTCACTTGTCTGTATTACAGGAGATTTATCAATGGTGTGGTTCCAAGGCCAATAACTTTGAGAAGCTGAAGGCCACTCAGGTGTCAAAGGATATCCGTGACAATGAACGATGTGGGCGGGCTGAGTTGTACATATGTGACGAGGGGGCAGAATGTGGGAAGATGTTGAAGGTGGGTCTTTCAATGAGGAAGAAGGGCTGAAAAAATAGTTCATTCCTATATACTTCAAATCATGCCATTGTTTATATGCTCCCAATAAACATCTATAGTTAGTTACCTTTTTAACATAAATTATGATAATTTTCTTTGAGATGCCTGACTCGTAGTCTCGTTCCAGATTCTTGGACCCAAACCCGAGTTGCCTGAGGCAAATGCAGATGACACAAATACAGACGTGTCCAATAGGAAGCTGGCAAAATTATACAAGGTTAGATCCATTTTCTAATTAAACAATTGAATTGTTAAATATGATGTAATAAGCTGTTTTTGAGCATACCTTCAAATACTAATATTAAATTGAAATGTTTTTTCCAAAAGGTGTCTAATGCCAGTGGGGATATGGGTGTGGATATGGTAGCATCAGAGAACCCGTTTTCACAGAATGCCCTGGAGTCAAGTGACTGCTTTATCTTGGACAATGGCCCCAATGGCATGATCTTTGTCTGGAAAGGTATTGGTTTCTTCTCAGCAGCTGGTCTCTATGAATTATTTTGACTGTAAAACCCCAAGCTTTAATCTTCCCTTAGATTGGAAACTACTTTTGAATACTGTTGTGCCTGGAAGTCACTTAGTACTTCTGCCTTTGCAGTTTAATCATGAGTTTATTTGGAATAAAAACAGGTAAGGACGCTAACAAAGAGGAGAGAAGTGCAGTGATGAGTGCTGCCGAACAGTTTATCACAAAGATGGGCTACCCGAAACACACCCAGGTCCAGATCCTACCTGAGAATGGGGAGACCCCTCTGTTCAAGCAGTTCTTCAAAATCTGGCGTGACGCGGACCATACAGTGGGGTTGGGAACCGCCTACGTGTCCAACAAAATCGCCAAGATCAAGAAGGTTCCCTTCGATGCCTCCACTCTCCATCACTCGGATGCCATGGCGGCTCAGCATGGGATGGTGGACGAGGGGAATGGAGAGAAACAGGTTTTTTGGCGGGGATTCTGGGGTTTTCTCAGTAAACACCATATAGTATGATGGTAGTTACCCTTAAATATTGTGTTTCAAGGTTTAGGGTAGTCATGTGTCCTCAGTAAAGGGATACATACAGCCCCTAAGGGTTACCACTGTGGGCCTGCACACCCACCAAAAAGGTGGCACAATCTCACAAACAAGCCTTTGAGAAAAGAGCTTCAAGGGGTGTTACCTTTTTCCCATTCATGGACTACCACTAGCAAGAGCTGTGTTTACCTGTTAACCTCCGTAGATCTGGCGTATTGAGGGCGCTGACAAGGTGCCCGTGGAGCCCTCCACTTACGGACGATTCTATGGGGGAGACAGCTACATCATCCTCTACAACTACCAGCATGGAGGGCGTAACGGACAGGTCATCTACATATGGTAAAGACAATGGAGATTATCCTTCTGGAAGCAACAGCAGGAAGCTTTGTGTGTTAAAACTGCTAGCGTCCTTCTATCGTTACAGTAGGCTTCATCATTTATGAGCACCAGGGCTTTTGTTACATACTGTATTAGACACATCTAAACCAACTATATGTATGATATAACCTAAGCATAAATGTATGTTAATAGCACTTGAAAAGTATTCCTTCTTCACAGGCAAGGAGTGGATTCTAGCCAGGATGAAATTGGTGCCTCGGCCATCTTGGCTGCTCAGCTGGATGACGAGTTGGGAGGAGGAGCAGTACAGGTGACTGGATAGTTTTGATTTATCGCAGTCTGCCTCGCATAATACGGTCCAGATCATTTTTAATCAAGACGCACTGGATTACAGAATTGAACAATATTAGTCAGTTGTTTTGTATGCAGACGCTGAATCTATATGAATACGTTTCCATGGTCATGGATATCAACAGGGTCAGAGCGTTGGTCTGTAAAATGAAATGGAAATGAGCGAAGGTTAGGTTTAAAGCCAGGTATCTGACTCGCTCTGATTTTCTGTCTGTTTCTACCGTGATGAAGGTGCGGGTGATCCAGGGTAAGGAGCCTGCCCACCTCATGAGTCTTTTCGGGGGGCAGCCGATGGTAGTGCACCAAGGTGGTACCTCAAGAGAGGGTGGCCAGGCCCAGGCTGCAGACACACAGCTGTTCCAGGTGCGGTCCAACCCTGCTGGCTGCACACGTGCCATAGAGGTGAGTAACAGGAGATGGAAGGTGAGGTGGGAAAATCTCAATAAAATATGTTTTGTAGGTACATCTATTTGGTTACTTTTTGGCTGTATTCACTAGAATCCAAACGGACGCAAACAAGCCGAAACGGGGAAGGACTAATCTGAACTTGTCCAATAAGAAAGGCATCACATAATGTCTTTGCTACAGTGTACACTAATACACCCCCAGTAGATGGAGTAGCCAGCCATTGTGATGTATGGTTGGTGACGCTGACTACAGTCTGTTTGCTACTGCTGAACTGTAGTTAGTACCTCCAGTGTACAGTATTTTTAACGGGCTCCTTTCTTCCTCTCTCCACTCAAGGTTGATGCTGCTGCCTCAAATCTGAACTCCAACGATGTGTTTGTGCTGGTGACCCCGGCATCCTCCTTCATATGGGTGGGAAAGGGGACAAGTGACAGTGAGAAGCATGGAGCTCAAAAGCTAAGTGACCTTCTAGGGGTCTCAGCCTCAGAGCTGGCCGAGGGTGAAGAAGCAGGTACGTTCCCTGCCAGCAGTCTAATTCACTAGGAAATTGTGTTTAGCCAATAGCCACAGAATGTTACTTATTATGAGGATACAAGGCAAAGCTTTTCCAACCGCTCCATCTTCTTCCAGATCCACAATTGTATGTATGTGTTTGTGTGTCAAGATGACTTTTGGGATGCTCTGGGAGGTAAAGCGGACTACCGTACCTCAGCCAGACTGAGAAACAAAATGGATGTTCATCCACCACGCCTGTTTGCCTGCTCCAACAAAACTGGCCAGTTCGTTGTGAGTCTGCCCTGTTATAACTGTAGTATAGCACTCTGCTGCATTCCTGTTTTCATGTTTGACATGATTTGAATATCCATTTGGACAAAATCAGTTTCTTCTGCTAATGAAATAGCCTTTGATCCACATGTTATACATAAGTGTGGGAAACCATTTCCATGACCTCCTGAATGTGCAGTGACCTGGCCTGTTGTCAAAATGCCACAATACTATTTCCACAGATTGAAGAGGTGCCTGGGGAGATGACACAAGAAGACCTGGCCCCAGATGATGTCATGCTCTTGGACACCTGGGAACAGGTGACTAGTAGAGGGATTGTCAAGGTGCAACCAGGGCCACGTTCAGCAGCCGAACGTTGTAGAAATGCCAATAGAACAAACGCAATTCCTTATTCCACATGTCAGAGGGTTATATGTATGTTCTACATAACATATTTCGATCTGAACGTTCTGAAACGTTGCACCCTGCTGAACGTGCCTCAGGTTTTTTTCTAATAATGCACACTTATTGATTCGCTTAACACTTTCCATGTACCCTTCAGATCTTTGTTTGGATCGGAGGTGAAGCTCATGAGGAGAAGACAGAGGATATTGCCTCAGGTAAGCAATAGTGGTTTTAAAACAAGATCACATAATTACCTGATAAAAGTGCAGACGGGAATTTAAATATGCCGATTCATTAAATGAACTGTTCTTTCTTTCCTCACTGCTCCTGCCTATTTCCTGTTCTGTGGTCAGCCATTCGTTACATAGAGACGGACCCTACCAAGCGGGACAGCAGTACGCCCATAGTGAAGTTAAAGCAAGGTCATGAGCCTCCCACGTTCACTGGCTGGTTCTTGGGCTGGGATCATGGGTACTGGAGCAGTAATCCCATGGAACGGGCCATGGTTGGACTCCGTGTCTGAACCACTCCAGGGTGACGTATCCCCTAGGGGCAACTTCACCCAAAGCCTCATTTGTGCAACTAACTGAGTATCCCCTTTCCTTTCAACTGTTAGACTGCCCATGGATACCAATTTGTGATGGATAATATACTCTTCACACTATTGCTGTTTTGATCTTATGGTTTTCTTGAAGAGAGAATAGTCATGTAATCCACACTACAGTTTAGTAATTTCCTTTTCTTACACACTAATACTGTTAGCCCATGTTTTTTTTAGCAGTATCTTACTACATTTGCAATAAATGCAACAGGAGTTTTTTTTCGCTTCTGTACCATGCCGTGTTGGGCAGAGTTAAAATATTCCTGTTTGAGAATCTTGTGCAGACTGAGTTTCCATAACGACCCAAAGGATATGTCATGTCTGACAGTGGACGGAAAAGCTTCAACAAAGCACAACTGGAAGCAATCAAATCCATTCACATAATTAAATAAAATGTATGATGCCCAATACCAGTTGTCAGCTCTGTTAATTGTAGTCAATAGCTAAGAGGCTTTGGTTTAGTGCTTATCATGAAAACATGGATGTAGACCGGCCAATCAAGGCAGAGCAACTTGAAGCCAAGAGACATTTATTCTCAAAAATAAAATGGGATTCTATAAAAATGTCACCTGTCAGATTTTGCAAACATAATACAACTCATCTGAGTATTCACCAGATGCATTAAATCAAAGTGAATCATTGTGGGGTGATGACATTGTAAAGTCTTAAATTAACATTTAGTTACAAATAAGTTGATCATCATTAACCACCTCCATGAACGAGCTGAATCCTTAATTGTGAGACAGAGGGGTACACAGCTACCCCCACAGTGGGGCCTTAAGCCAGGTCCACGTGCTGTTTTCTTCAGCTGTTCTGAACGTCGCTGTAGTAGTCGCCATCCTCGTTATCAAATATCTCAGAGAGTAGGAAGAGCTCTTGAGGATCATTTCTGGACACCACCTCTCCTGACTTTATCAGAACGTTGAGGCGCTCTTCACAATTAGGGAGAACTCTACTGTTGAGGAAGTCAATGATCTCTGAAAAGAAAATACAGAAATAAATCTGTAAACGGTTCCAGCAAACAATGTGCGTGCCAAACGGCACCCTAGTCCCTATATAGTGTGCTATTTTTGAAGAGTAGGGCAGTCCCACTCCTTTTGTATTTCTTGTTTATTGGACAGGAGAGTGCTAGAGGACTGGGTTAGATTCAAACCCATGCTCACAGTGGTAGTACACAGTACCTGTGAGCCTGAGGCAGCAGCTTAGACCACTGTACAACTCCAGGCGACCACCCAAAATGCTCTATCGCTAGGTTTTTAGCATTTCGTTAGAATAGTTGTGAATCAATAGGAACAGTGACGACAAAGGGAGAAGAAATGTTGCTTGGTCCTCCTTGACCGTACTATTTAAATATAATGGTGCTTTGATCTAGTCCCAAATCACACCTATTCCCTATAAAGTGCACTCCTTTTGACCATGGGCCCTGGTCAAAATAAGAGGATAGTGTTTGTATGACAGCAGCTTACACCTACCACAGAAGGACATGCTCTGCCACAACGGAACGTTGGCTACCTTTAGCCTGTAGTAGTGTGTCTGTACGTAGCGTGGCGTAACATCCCTTAAAAATGATAGAAATGTTAACACATAGCAATGCATTACATCACACTGACATGCACAATTGCATTCCACACTCCTAGAAGATGGAAAACATTTGTAAAGGCTTTGTCATGCATTGATCTGATTCAATGACATCTCAGCATTCTATTGAGAGACTTGCCAATGCTAAAAGTTAATACTGACACAATACAAACCTCCCTCAGTGAAAATGTCACAAACGCAACAAGGCAATCCATGACACATTGTCTAAAACATCTGTGTTCAATAACAACCTCTTACCCAATTGTGCGAGCAATTTCTTCCCAGTTGATATCTGCAACATCTTCCACCTGCATTGCATTCAAGCTGAAAAGGTCAAAAGTGACATGAATCAAGATTCACAATGCAACAGTTTCACATGCTGATATCAGGACCAAAAGTCTACCTCTTGTCCTGTGTATCAGGACAGTGCAGAAAGGTCCGAGTAACATCACTAGACCGGGCTAAAAAAATCTTAATCAAAGAATCAAAAAACAGATTCACCATCGCATAGATTGAATGGAAATCAACACACTTACGCTTTGATCAAATCCACTTTGCCCTGTAATGATTTAGTGTGTCCACTGAATACTGGTTGTCCATATGCCATTTTGTGCTTCAAAACACCCAACCTGGAAAAGTTGTATCAAAGATACAGCCTCAAAAGTCAGACGAAAGTTCTGAATCAATGTTTGTGTAAACAATTCAATGACAATGGTTTTATTTTGTAACAGGTACCCCTGAAACCCCCCGCCCACCATTTTATTCGACACTGGGACCAGTGGCGTGTTTCAACCGTCTGGCACACATCTGTCCAGGGGATGTTGTTGTACAGATGGTCTTTCCTGACGGTGGCTGGTCCACTGCCAGGCTCTGCCTGTCCCACCAGGTGCTTCCGCACAGCTTCCATTAGTCTTTTCAGTTCTTCCTCGGTCCACACGCCTCGGTTTGCAGCTGAGAAATACACACCAAACAAAGCGTGAACATTGCCCCACGTCAAACAACACGAACAACCATTTCCCCAAAAGATGAGTGGCGCAGAATGTCCGGCAAGGATGTCAGAGTCAATATATTAAAGCTGTAATCTGTACTTGGTGAAACTGACACATTTGTTTGGGATATTACAACAAAGAAGTTACTTCAAACATCAGTTTCCTTCGGCCATCCTTGCACACGTGATAGAACTGCAGAATATGTACTGTGATTATATTTTGTACCACGATGCTGGACATTCCTCTCTTCCGTTTCATCAACAAGACAAAAACAATAACTAAGGCGCTGGGGGGGGGGCGACCAGTGTCGATGAGTCACCTTATGCGGATTCCAGTTCCCAACGACTTACACATTTGAGCAAAACGTTTCTCTAGGGCCGATTCGCTTCGGCCAGTCAACGCCGAGATCTTCGCCCACTTGTTGCCGTGCAACGCCTGTAGTTTTTTCAAAGTGTGAAGCTCTTCTTCGGTGAACCTTCGGTAAGGACATCAAGGAAATAAGCATTCAAAGTGCCTCGATGTCTGCAAATATTAGCAAACCATAAAGTGGTTCATATCAGAACAATAGCACAGTTGTGAAGACTAATTTCAAGAAAATGTCAATTCAATAGTACTATACTTTCGTACACTGTATTTAGAGGGAACATAACGTAAGCCGGGATAGCCGTTTATGACCGTGAAGGTCATTTCCTTATAGTAACTAGCCCCGTCTTACCTGCCCTTGTAGTTGCTGCCATCAAACATTTTCCTCCCACGTATATAGATTTGATGCCAAGGCCTGGGTATTCCTTCACCTGGAACAACAGGTTAGGAAGAGGTGAGATCAGTTTTCTGGGGAAATTGCTTAGCATATTTTTTGGCCACTGTAGACAATGCTGAAGAACAGGGATGTAAATGTGGATAAAAACTTGTGTCAAAGTTTTCTAATCGAATGAACCTGGCTACAAGACGACACACCTATTCTTTCATGGAATCTGTGCTGCCTCTTCAATTTCTTGATATTTGCTTCTTCCCCTTTGAAGCGCTGTGGATGGAAGAGCTCAGAGCCACTCTGAATCCCAGTGAGAGACAGGAAGTCGTAGACGTTACTCTTGAGTCGTTCGTTCTCCTGCGCATTGAATCTTCCACTTCGCAGGGAAAGGCCTGGGAACAACAGAAGATTCCACATGGGCTTAACTGACTGGGTCTAAAATGATAAAATATATGATAATACAAATCAGTCACATCTCTAAACACAGTAAAATCTTACATATCATTGCCACAATGTTACATAATGCTGCGATAAACACTTAAAAATATTGAACCATGAGTGACTGAAGAATAAGCTTACCTTGTCTTCGGAATTCCTTGAATCGATCAAGATCATACTTTATCCTCTTATGGATCTCGTAAACAGACTTTGACTCAACATTGGGAATGAAGTCTTTGAGATCATTCAGAGCCTGCCAGTCGTCCACACTGTAGCATAGTGAGGGGAGAGAATCATAAACGTGACGTCTAACTAAACACACTTCTGAGTCGACAGAGCAAGAGAGACATGCCTTCCTCTCTCCACAGGAAGATGCTCCAGATGAAATTCTGGTACACAGCATTCACAAAATGTATGGTTTTCACCAGCAAATGCAACTGGGCGACTCCACAGTAACAGAGTGATGCAGGGACTCAAATTTCACTTTAAAATGTATGTCAAACAAGTTTTAGCAAGTTCCACAGAAAATATTACAAACATAAATTTATTTGAAAAACATTGCAGATGCAAAGATTGGTAACAGAATTGAGGGTTTGTGAAGCTGGTGCACTCATTCTGTAACCAATCTTTGCATCTGCAATGTTCAACAAGTAGCTTAAATGTGTGTTTGTAAAATATTCAGTGGAAATGGTTAAAAGTCATTGTTGTGCCGAGAGTTGTATGGATTGTTTAACTTTGCAACCATTGGTTTTTGTTGGGCATACATTACAATTATTGTGGATTTGCCACACTGTCAATGGTTGTGTTAATTTGGGAAATCACTCTTTCAAAACACGCTAGATTCACACTTCAATACAAGTGAACCAGGTCTCCTACTCACACGAGAGTTTCTTTCTTTAGGCAGGATTTGTTGTGTTGGGTCCCTGTCTCAACCATGGTTGAATGGGCACCCTCTGTCTCACCGTTTGTTCCAGCATCATGAGTCCCGTTGTCATTTGGAACAGCTAAATCAAAAACATCTGCTGCAGAGTGGACACTGTCCATTCCCTTGTCTGACACTCTGCTGTGTTTTTTCTTTCTCCCGCTGCCCTCCACAGCTGCAGACTCTCCATCCGTTTTTGGCCTCTTTGACTTCAATTTTCTTTCAGTTTGTTCTTTTATCCCTGGAAGGTCTGCTTTATCTGGACAATCGTTCAGTTCACTCTCTGTGTGTTCTTTCTTATTTCGTTTCCTTTTTTTTACATTCTCCTCTGCCTCAGTTACCACATTTTTACCTCTCTTGACCATTTCAGGGTGCAGTTCTTTGATTTTTGGATCATCTGCTGTTCTTGAAACTGTCAGACAGCTTTCCCCTCCCTCCTCAAGTTCTGTTTGTCTGTTCTTGTGCTTCTTCTTACTCTTTCTGGCCTCATCTGGCGCAGTTACAGCTGAAACGTCTACCTCAGCCTTTGAGAGGACACTGTCTATCACCCGTTCTGGCTCAATGTCATTATGTTTTCTCTTCTTCTTCTTCCGGCTATTCATATTATTCTCATCAGCAATCACTAAATCCGCTCCCACCTGTTGTGTTTGAAGATTCTTTGACTTTTTCTTTGTTTTCCCTCCAGTTTGTTCCTCGGGATCTAGTACCTCCATTTCATCTTGAATAACATTTGGCTGCTTCTCTTCGTTTCCTTTTATACGTTTCTTCCTCTCTTTCTCCACCACTTCCAGCTCAGTCACTGTTTGCTCTTTATGTTTAGGGTCTTTACCTCTTTTCTCGACTGTCAACCGGTGACCATCCTTTTGATTATGCTCAATTGCCGGTTCTTCTGGTCCCTGTTCAGATAGTGCTTTATTCTTTTTCTTTTTGGCTTTTATTAATCCCTCGACTGTATCAGGTGCCACTGATGAGATTAATTCAGGAGTGTCTTCAAATGTAAGAGGGGACATTCGACACATCTCAAGCACTATGGGATTCTCCATAGCCCCCTGTTCAGTGGATGTTGAAGTCCCCAGCATGGTGGCTACAGCATAACCTGTTTTCTCTATCTGTAACAGAAAGACAATATTAATGTTTTTCCATTGTTTCCTCAATGCGACAGCATGGATAGGCATGAACTTTAGCAGCTATGTAACGTTAACTAGCTACCATAATTCGATTAGCAAAATACGTTCATATTAAAACACAAGTTCACTTTTTTCGTACATACGCGCACAAGTGTGATCAATGTTGGGATAACGAGCTAGCTAGTGATATTCCATCCAAATAGACTAGCTAGCTGTGTAAATCAAACATGATAAAACTAGTAAAGAAAAATTAATTCACCAGGTTGAACAAGTGGGGAAAGTAACACCGTAACTTCTTTGTTGACAAAAGCGACATAGCCGGAAATGTAAATATCTTCTTTGGCGTTGGCAATGTGTGTGACTGACCAAAGCTAGCTACTGCCACTCTGTGGTGGATGTATCATTGATCGAATTTGGAACATCTCACCCTGGCAATTTGACTGGTAAACTACACTCGCAATGGCTGCCTGCCTGGTATTCTGATCACGAGTCTCCCATCTGCATTCCCGTGTAATTCCCAACAATTAGGATTTGTAGGTCTAGATTAATATTCCGCTATGCAGTTGTGGAAAAAGTACCCAAATGTTACACTTGAGTAAAAGTATAGATACCTTAATATTAAGTTACTCAAGTAAAAGTGAAAGTCAGCCAGTAAAATACTACTTGAGTAAAAGTCTAAAATTATTTGGTTTTAGATATACTTAAGTATCAAAAGTAAATGTAATTGCTAAAATATACTTAAGTATCAAAAATAAAAGTAACATTTTAAATCAATTAAAATTCCTTATAATTTTAACTATTACTTCACTACATTCCTAAAGAAAATATTGTACTCTATACATTTTCTCTGACAACCAAAAGTTATTATTAATGTATCTATACTTTTACACAAGTGTGACAATTGGGTACTTTTCCCACAACTGCATAAATTCATGCCTATCCATGCTGTCACATTTAGGAAACAATGGAGAAAAAAACGATTTAAGCAAAGCAGATGGCACAATTTCCTTTAAAAAAAATGTATACCCCCAAAAATGACTTAAGTAGTACATTAAAGTATGTTGACTTGAGTACTTTACACCACTGCTGCTATGACAACACTATAGTTAGGCAGATCATATTTAGAAGATTTCAGAGATCTGTTAATTGTGCTTCTGTTGATAAAATCTTTGAGATTGGAGAACCTTTATGTGGTGATTTTAAGAGCTAAATTACAGTCAGCAATGGCCAGCGATGAGTGGTGTGTGTTATAGACGGATATAAATAGATTTTGGTATGCTATTTTTATAGGCTTAACTCAGGTATGTCATTATAGTAGCCTATATTTTTGTTCTAAAGTAAATGTAGATATACTTTACAGTATTAGTCTGCACAGCCTGAAATTGGTTTGGATTGTTTTGATAAAAGTAATCCATGCCACAGCGCACAGTGCTCGGTCTGATGTCAGGTCTGAATACTAGAGAACATGTAGCCTACCAGTCTGGAGAGTTACTTAAAGATTTGTAATTGAAGAGAGAAGTTGTCCTGACATTTCATATACCTATCCACCATGACTTACACAGTCAATACATTGGCAGCCTTTCAACATTAGGATACAATATTTTCTCTAGCCTAGATAGGCTATCAATCTACCTCTCTCACACTCAACATGGGCAGTTTAAATTGGTCAACAATAGTATTTATTAAAGATGATCACAAAGAATGTGTTGTTAACTCTGCATTATAGTATAGCGTATTTATTTTGAACAAAAGCCACAAAACTAGTGTATGACTGAGTCACTCAGCATTATGCTGAAAAAAATCACACTTGACTCAAGTCATTAATAGCTCAGGTCTTGAAAATATGAGCCAAAAGCAGCACCAACCTTTTTCCCCTCAGTATCCAATGTGTATAAATGACCCTGTGAGCACCGCCTGACACCAATGAACGTCAAATGATTTGGTCATTTTGCTCACAGGGGAGACTCATATATACGATTTGCTTGTCCGTTTTTTCTCCCTGTACTTTCTTTCATTCAGTTTATTCTTCACATAGGCAAAGAATGACTCCATGTTTCAGAAACGTTACAAAGCCTACTATCAATCCTTTCCCCTGCATCCTCCTCCTATCCCACAACAAGTGAGAAGGGTGCAATTGCAACTCGCATGTGGGCATTCCGGCATCTGCAGGAACCCCTCTTTATACTTCTATTGGTCAATTTTTAAGTTAGGACAGGCGGGAGGCGGGGGTGCTCCAGTACAGAAGGTGCTGTTAATGCACAATAATTTTGGATGCCAACAGCCTATAAACCCCACAGATGAAGGGGCGGGGGCAAAAATGGTAGCTAGCACCGGTAGACAGTGTCCTTCGCACCAGTCTGCCAGGCACTGTTTTCCCGCAGTTCTGTTAACAACGCTGAAGGCAGGTGTTCGGTAGACGGGAGCAAAGGACACTGTGCTAACTTTGCTCATACAAAAAAAGATTGCAGCCATAGTGCAGTGTAACTGCAGTACACTGCAGTATAGCTGCAGAATGCTGCAAATACTGCATCCAAAATAAGACCATTTTTTTGTACTGCAGTAATTATGCAGTGTAACTGCAATTACTGCGTCCAAAATACCACAGTCGATTGCACTTATTGCATTTTTACTGCAGTTTCAATACTTTTTTTTGTCAGGGAGCCAGCTAGCCTTAAAGACTCCATTACACAGCAGATGGGTTATAGCTAGCTAATTAGCAAGCACACAATGTCATTAACTATCAAGCTAGACAGTACCCAGTGTCGCCCTAGCCTCCGGCCTGCTGTGACACTGTGTGCCAGCTAGCTAACTATCAAGCTAGCACGTGGTGTTGCTAACTATCAAGCTAGCTAGTGCACTCTGTCACCCCAGCCTCCCGCCTGCTGTGTTAGCGGGAGGCGGGGACGACCGGTAGACAGGTGTGGAATCATGTAGTAACCAAAGAAGTATTAAACAAATCAAAATATATTTTATATTTGAAATTCTTCAAAGTAGCCACCCTTTGCCTTGATGATAGCTTTGCACACTCTTGGTTTCAGAACCTCACGTTACAAA
The DNA here is from genome assembly GCF_023373465.1 of Oncorhynchus keta. Lineage (NCBI taxonomy): Eukaryota > Metazoa > Chordata > Actinopteri > Salmoniformes > Salmonidae > Oncorhynchus > Oncorhynchus keta. The sequence goes on from NC_068433.1 coordinate 46,366,288, forward strand.
GCCTACTACCACTCCTTCCGCTGCATGTTTACTACTATACATAGGCTACTTTGAAGAATCGCAGATATAAAATATATTTTGATTTGTTTACCACTTTTTTGGTTACTACATGATTCCATATGTTATTTCATCATTTTGATGTCTTCACTATTATTCTACAATGTAGAAAATAGTACAAATAAAGAAAAACACTTGAATGACTAGGTGTGTCCAAACTTTTAACTGGTACTGTACATGTAATGACAGCTTCAATGTGGACGAGCCTATGTGTTTTAAATGACTGAACTTCAGTGCGGTCGACAGTGTACATTTGACACCACCCACACATTACAGTCAATCATCTTTCTGTCCTGCAGGAATCTGAGGCAACTATGATCTAGTCTAGTAAGTTACCTCCCTGCTACCCAGAGGATGTTACAGTAGTTAGTGAACATGGCCCAGAGGATGTTACAGTAGTTAGTGAACATGGCCCAGAGGATGTTACAGTAGTTAGTGAACATGGCCCAGAGGATGTTACAGGAGTTAGTGAACATGGCCCAGAGGATGTTACAGTAGTTAGTGAACATGGCCCAGAGGATGTTACAGTAGTTAGTGAACATGGCCCAGAGGATGTTACAGTAGTTAGTGAACATGGCCCAGAGGATGTTACAGGAGTTAGTGAACATGGCCCAGAGGATGTTACAGTAGTTAGTGAACATGGCCCAGAGGATGTTACAGGAGTTAGTGAACATGGCCCAGAGGATGTTACAGTAGTTAGTGAACATGGCCCAGAGGATGTTACAGGAGTTAGTGAACATGGCCCAGAGGGTGTTACAGGAGTTAGTGAACATGGCCCAGAGGATGTTACAGGAGTTAGTGAACATGGCCCAGATGGTGTTACAGTAGTTAGTGAACATGGCCCAGAGGATGTTACAGTAGTTAGTGAACATGGCCCAGAGGGTGTAACAGCTAGCACAAGCTCTGTCCAATTGGTTGTTGATCATTGTTAGACAACCATTTTCAGGTCTTGCCACAGATTTTCAAGTAGTGTGGCTTTGCCGAAAGTATTCACCCCCCTTGGCATTTTTCCTATTTTGTTGCCTTACAACCTGGAATTAAAATTGATTTTTGAGGGGTTTGTATCATTTGATTTACACAACATGCCTACCACTTTGAAGATGTTAAATATGTTTTATTGTGAAACAAGACAAAAAAACAGAACTTGAGCATGCATAACTATTCACCCCCCAAAGTCAATACTTTGTAGAGCCACCTTTTGCAGCAATTACAGCTGCAAATCTCTTAGGGTATGTCTCCATAAGTTTAGCACATCTAGCCACTGGGATTTTTGCCCATTCTTCAAGGAAAAACTGCTCCAGCTCCTTCAAGTTGGATGGGTTCCACTTGTGTCCAACAATCTTTAAGTCATACCACAGGTTCTCAAATGGATTGAGGTCTGTGCTTTGACTAGGCCATTCCAAGACAGTTAAATGTCTCCCTTAAACCACTCGAGTGTTGCTTTAGCAGTATGCTTAGGGTCATTGTCCTGCTGGAAGGTGGACCTCTGTCCCAGTCTGAAATCTCTGGAAGACTGAAACAGGTTTCCCTCAAGAATATCCCTGTATTTAGCACCATCCATCATTACTTCAATTCTGACCAGTTTCCCAGTCCCCGCCTTTTGGCAAACACCAAACATGTTTGCTTATTTTTTTCTGCCCACTCTTCTGTAAAGCCCAGCTCTGTGGAGTGTACGACTTAAAGTGGTCCTATGGACAGATACTCCAATCTCCACTGTAGAGCTTTGCAGCTCCTTCAGGGTTAGTTTTGGTCTCTTTGTTGCCTCTCTGATTAATGCTCTCCTTGCCTGGTCGGTGAGTTTTGGTGGGCGGCCCTTTCTTGGCAGGTTTGTTGTGGTGTTACTGGGTGTATTGACACACCATCCAAAGTGTAATTAATAACTTCACCATGCTCAATGGGATATTCAATGTCTGCTTTTTCCCTTCCCATCTACCAATAGGTGCCTTTCTTTGCGAAGGCATTGGTAAACCCTCCTGGTCTTTGTGGTTGAATGCGTGTTAGAAATTCACTTCTCGACTGAGGGACCGTACAGATAATTGCATGTGTGGGTTACAGAGATGAGGTAATCATTCAAAAATCATGTTAAACACTATTATTTCACACAGAGTGAGTCCATGCAACATAGTAATGGCTGGAACAGAAACCAATTGAATGGTATCGAACACAGCAAACACATGGTTTACAGGTGTTTGATACCATTCGAGTCACTCTCCATTCCAGCCATTGCTTTGAGCCGTTCTCCCCTCAGCAGCCTCCTGTGATATACAGGTAACTTCCAAAATAATGGCCTCCCGAGTGGCGCAGCGGTCCAAGGCACTGAGGTGCTTGAGGCATCACTACAGATGTCCTTGTCCCATCGTGCTCTAGCGACTCCTGTGGCGGGCCGGGCGCATGCACGCTGACACAGTCGCCATGTGTTCGGTGTTTCAAAGGAAAAAGTACGAGAAAACGAAACAGAAAAACGTGGTAATTATCTCAGCTTCTAATTAGGAGTGTTTCAAACCCCTTTCACACTTTAATTCTAAATGTTATTTGTCCCTCAGCATTAGTCCACAGGATAAAATCAGTATGTGTCACGTTCTGACCTTAGTTCTTTTGTTATGTCTTTGTTTTAGTATGGTCAGGGTGTGAGTTGGGTGGGTTGTCTATGTTAGTTTTTCTATGTTTTGCTATTTGTGTGTTTGGCCTGGTATGGTTCTCAATCAGAGGCAGCTGTCAATCGTTGTCCCTGATTGAGAACCATATTTAGGGAGCCTGTTTTCTATTGTGTTTCGTGGGTGATTATTTTCTGTTTTCTGTTGTGTGTCTGCACCAGCCAGAACTGTTTTCGGGCGTTTTCTTTGTTAGTTTTGTTATTTCCGTGTTCATTTAATAAATATGGACACATACCACGCTGCACTTTGGTCCTCACCTTCTTCCACCATCAACGGCCGTTACAGTATGAGGTTGTTTGTCTATCTGTGTCTGCCTTTGCTGTGTGTTTTTGGATCCATGTGAATGTGTGTTTTTTGGTCTGTGCTGTGGAATTGCGATTGTGTCTTTAAATTTCCCATGGGAGTCAGGCTTCTGTGTCAGGTCCCCAGTAATACAGAGAGCAGAGAGGCTGTTGAACTGCTGCAGAGAGCTCTGGACTTGTACATCTGCTTCCTGGGGTCTGATCACACACTGACCAGAGACTTACAACAGTAAGACCCAGTGCAGAATTGAAAGTTTAGCCACACCTCAAACAGCAACTGGGTTGGTAAGAGAATATCTGACCGATGCACAATCACTTGCCAAATGATCAACACTGCATATTGAACATAAACTATAGCAAACTGCATAACATGGGGTCAAGAATGGAGTTGCTTGTTGTGTCCCAGGACCTCAAGTAAAGCATCTTAAACTAACAGTTGAACCTAGTCCATTTAGGGTTTTAAACACAGAATCAAGGAGAACATAGGACCCCTTGTGTCTTCAGGTCCAGACACCTCTCCACTAGGAGACTAAGCAGGGGGACCAGACCCAACACAGCCACATCCCTCCACTCCCACCTGGCCTGGTACAGGGGTACCACACACACCCCTCTGGACCCCTCCGTAAACAGATCCCTGTCCGCCCCATCCAACAAGACCCTCCACACACAGCCAGGAACAGATCCAGAACAGGAACCAGTCAAGAACCACTGACAGAACCACCTGTCTTCTCCAAGACCCTGGCCTGCCTTCCAGACCAAAGTGTTCAGGCCACAGACTCAGAAACTATAGTTCTATAGACAGGACCCGGGTGCTGCATAGGGCAGGCTGGTGCCACCAACCAGGCAGGTACGTTCTAGAGGAACGGACAGTCATAACATTGAAAAGAGAGATTGGATCCCCTCTGTACACAGAGAAGCACACCGCTGGTGAGACAGACAGGCCAGTGACAGGGTGGAGAGACAGTCTTATTCCACCAGGTGGCACTAGAGACAAGAGAAAGAGTCCGAGCGAAGAAGACCACACTTTCATCATGACCACTGTTTTTCATGTATATTTAACTAGGCAAGTCAGTTAAGAACACATTTTTATTTACAATGACTGCCTACCAAGGAACAGTGAGTTAACTGCCTTGTTCGGGAGCAGAACAACAGATCTTTACCTTGTCAGCTCTGGGATTCAATCCAGCATCCTTTCGGTTACAGCCCAACACGCTAACCACTAGGCTACCTGCCGCCCCAATTTATTTGAACTGCTATTGTTTAAATACATTCCTCTGATAAATGTCCCTATATGGACAATTGATTATTTCAAGATATCGAATCAAATCAATTCACATTTTATTTGTCACGAATACAACAGGTGTAGTAGACCTTGCAGGGAAATGCTTACTTACAAGCCTTTAACCAACAATGGCGGTTTAAAAATACCTATATTAAAAATAAAAAAAATAAAAGTAACAAATAATTAAAGAGCCGCAGTAAAATAACAATATACAGTACAGGGGGTACTAGTCAATATCCTGGGGCACCGGTTAGTCGAGGTAATATGTATATGTAGGTAGAGTTATTAGAGTGACTATGCATGGATAATAAACAGAAAGTAGCAGCAGTGTAAAGATGGGGGGGCAATGCAAATAGTCTGGGTAGCCAATTGAATAGATGTTCAGGAGTCTTATAGCTTGGGGATAGAAGCTTTTTAGAAGCCTCTTGGACCTAGACTTGGCGCAGTGAGAACAGTCTATGACTAGGGTGGCTGGAGTCTTTGACAATTTTTAGGGCCTTCTTCTGACACCGCCTGGTATAGATGTCCTGGATAGCAGGGAGCTTGGCCCCAGTGATGTACTGGGCCGTACGAACTACCCTCTGTAGTTGCCATACCAGGCAGTGATGCAACCAGTCAGGATGCTCTCGATGGTGCAGCTGTAGAACCTTTTGAGGATCTGAGGACCCATGACAAATCTTTTCAGTCTCCTGAGGGGGAATAGGTTTTGTTGTGCCCTCTTCACAACTGTCTTGGTTTGCTTGGACCATGTTAGTTTGTTGGTGATGTGGACACCAAGGAACTTGAAGCTCTCAACCTGCTCCACTACAGCCCCGTCGATGAGAACTATGAAATAACACATACGGAATTATGTAGTAACCAAAAAAGTGTTAAACAAATCTAAATATATTTTATATTTGCGATTCTTCAAAGTAGTTTGCCTTGATGACAGCTTTATTTATTTATTGAGTAGGGTATTGGAGGCTTGGAAAAGCTAGCCTTGGCTTTCCTAATTGCCTGTGTATATTGGTTTCTAGCTTCCCTAAAAAGTTGCATATCACGGGGGCTGTTCGATGCTAATGCAGAACGCCATAGGATGTTTTTGTGTTGGTTAAGGGCAGTCAGGTCTGGAGAGAACCAAGGGCTATATCTGTTCCTGGTTCTAAATTTCTTGAATGCTTATTTAAGATGGTGAGGAAGGCATTTAAAAAAACAGGCATCCTCTACTGGATACCCCGGCCAGGTCAATTAGGAAGGCCTGCTCGCTGAAGTGTTTCAGGGAGCGTTTGACAGTGATGAGTGGAGGTCGTTTGACCGCTGACCCATTACGGATGCAGGCAATGAGGCAGTGATCGCTGAGATCTTGGTTGAAAACAGGAGAGGTGTATTTAGAGGGCAAGTTGGTTAGGATGATATCTATGAAGATGCCCGTGTTTACGGCTTTGGGGTGGTACCTGGTAGGTTCATTGATAGTTTGTGTGAGATTGAGGGCATCAAGTTTAGATTGTTGAATGGCTATGTGGGAAATCTTTCAAGACTGTACAAACAAATATAACTCTCTTTCTCTCTAACGCTCTCTCTCCCTCTCTTTCTTGCTTCTCCTTAATTTTGGAAGAAATGTATTTGTTAAAAACTGTTCAACTATTGTCTTTCTAGCTGTAGCTTATGCTTTCAGTATTAGATTAATTATCTTATATTTTGATTGGGTGGACAACATGTCAGTTCATGCTGCAAAAGCTCTGATAGGTCCAGAGGTTGTCATAAATACTGTGTAAGTCTATGGAAGTGGGTGATAACCATTAGCCTCATAGGTTTTGTATTGAAGTCAATGTACCCAGAGGAGGACAGATGCTAGCTGTCCTCCGGCTACACCATGGTGATAACCTGCAGAGTGCTGCTAAGGCTACTGTAGACCTTCATTGCAAAACAGTGTGTTTTAATCAATTATTTGGTGACGTGAGCACATTTAGTATAGTTTTATCTAAAAAGGATACGTTTCTTAAGGTTTCAGTATTTTCACTTTTAAGAAATTCACTGAGGTGGATGGTCCTCCCCTTACTCCTCTGAGGAGCCTCTGCTGCTTTGAACGTGTCAATGGTGAATTGCATGTCCTTGTGTATGTTTTTGTAGTTGGATTGTTGAACTGTTACATCAATTTGGTATAATGCCAACAAAAACATGACAAAAGTTTCCTGCCATTATTTGAGAAAAATATGATGTTGAAGCATGTACATTCAGAGCATTTTAAGTCTTTAAACGGAAAAGGACGGAATTCATTTCTCATCGGTCATGCCAGAGGTTCATGTGACATGAAATAACATTTGGATAGATATTTAGCATAACCTCTATTTACAAGGCCAAACCTAGCTAATCCAAATAACATTGCATAATAACATAATGATTATAATTGATCTGTATTAAATTATAATCTCGTGTGGCAGGGTAGTAATAGCATTGCCTATAATCATTCAGGTCATCTTTTCCATTTTCAATGGGTGAAGAGGTTGCTTGAGGAGAAATACTATGTGTGAGACGGCACGTATACTACTACACCCAGGTTTGGAGATCACGAGTTCAGGGGAGTGTAGAGGAACTGACTGTGTGTGTGTGTGAGTAGCCAGTGTGGTTTTAGAATAGTGAATGCTGTGTCACAGACAGAGAGATCGTGTGTGTGTGTGTGTGTGTGTGTGTGTGTGTGTGTGTGTGTGTGTGTGTGTGTGTGTGTGTGTGTGTGTGTGTGTGTGTGTGTGTGTGTGTGTGTGTGTGTGTGTGTGTGTGTGTGTGTGTGTGTGTGTGTGTGTGTTAGAGCAAGAGTCCGGGAGAGCTGAAAATGTGAGGCATGGTACGGAGTCACGTTCCTCTGTGGCTGCTGATGCCTGTGGAGTGAATGAACTCACAGACCAGCTGAGCTCTTCTCCATACCTCTCTATTTAATCTCTATGACTGAGGCTAAAATGACCCCACTTATTAATACCTAACAGCTGCTTTTTAACACACACACACACACACACACACACACACACACACACACACACACACACACACACACACACACTACTGTTTATCCATTAATAATGAAATGGCGACTACTTTGAATGTCACTCCTAGTCTAGCTTAAAAGTGTATTGGTTACAGTACACACACAGTACATGTCAATAACATTATACCTCAGGGCTGCTAGCATGAGCCTTCTCACGCATTTACTCCCAACCTGGCCTATTGTGTGTTATGTAATAGACATAAGTTGGCAACTCTTACGTTAAATTATGACAACAGATTCGAATGACCCCATACTTCCATGTAATGCAAACATCAATGTGGCCGGCTCCATGCGTTTTACATGTAATGAAGTGGCCGAGACAGGACGTCTAAATTGACACCCCCCACACATTACAGTCAATCGTCTTTCTGTCCTGCAGGAATCTGAGGCAACTATGATCTAGTGAGTTACCTCCATGGTAATAAAAAGAGAACCAGGGCACTCTCCCAGAAGCTTGGCTGGTGTGTAAGAGGGTGTGGTACTGCATGGTATCCAGAGGTTGTTACAGTAGTTAGTGAACATGGCCAGACACATGAGGTATGTGACATCATGGAACTGTAGCTTTCAGACATTCAGAGAGAAATGCAAGGGTGTTCCCCAATCACATGAGACCTAATGACTTCACAGCACTATTGATTCTGTAGTTCCCCAATACATTAAACCATACTTTAGTTTTCCCACAAGTGAGAAAAGCGCTGCTGCTGATTTTCCAGGGCCTTTGAGCCTCTCGGTCTCTCACATTTGTTTCCACACTAGAGTCCAGGGATTATGTGTGATTACAGGAGTTAAACGATGTTTAACTTAAGGCTTAAAGGCCGTATATCCATCTCCCACCCATGAGTGCTTATTATGATAGTCATAGCCTGCTTCCTGTCAGTAAGATTCAGACAAACGAGATTTGACACGATGAGTCTTGATGTGTGCGTGCGTGCGTGCGTGTGTGTGTGTGTGTGTGTGTGTGTGCATGCGCTGTACCTGTTACACTTTCTTCAACTATCCACTGAAACAAAGTTCCTGAATGCATGTCAGTGGCACTTCAAATCAAAACCTGTAGTAATCTTCAAGCCGGATAGAGTGAGTTACACTGAGCTACTGTATGTGTGTGCATGTGTGTCTGTGTAACCATTTAATCTCAGTTGACCAGAGTTACCATCTCACCCAACCTCTCCCTCTCCGTCTCCGTCGCTCTCTCTTTTCTCTCTCTTTAACAGATTCTGAACCTCCCTGCCCTCTCAGACGATGGCCTGTCTCTCATCATTGTGAAAGAATTCTTGACCACAGAGATCGACGTGATCCTTGCAAGGTACAGATTCTGCCCAGAAAATAAACCATTTAAACACTACAAAGATGCATTGGGTTGGCAATTAAGCAATACTTTCAACCTTGAGACCAATCTCTGTTCCTTGGTTATCTGTAGTGCCGAGTTCAAATAGAGCTTGAGACCAAGATTAGAAACCGAACTCTACTGCCAGTTGACCGATTAGAATTGACAACGTCTACTGTATATCAATGAAGACAGTGTGAGAAGAAGTGTGTGTGTGCTCACACGCACAGACACACGAACATAGACATAGACACAAGCTGTAATAAACCATAGCAGTACTGTGATCGTGTGGGACTGTAAATCGGAGGACTTTTATTTTGATACCGGATGCTGGGGCTCTGGGGTGTAAAGAGCAGGGGTTAGCTCGAGTTAAGAGTTTGATGCCTTTGCAGGTTCCAGCTCTCTCTTCATAGGATTTCATCATTTATTTATCCCCTGAAGTCGTGTGGTTGCTCTACTTTAACCTTGAGTCTATATCTAAAGTTGCAGTGTCCGTGGATAATCATCCTTTACCCTGGCCTTTACCCTGCCCCCCCCCCAAAACAAGCAGCTTTGTCTTTTACAAGGTAACAAGCAAAACAGCAAACTGAGACTAGTAAAGGAGTTGAATACAGTGTCTTCAGAAAGTATTCCTACCCCTTGACTTATTCCACATTCTGATGTGTTACAGCCTGAATTCAAAATGGATTAAATCTCTCACCCATCTACACACAATACCCGATAATGACAAAGTGAAAAAATGTTTTAAGAAATGTTGGCACATTTACATGAATATTCTCACCCGAGTCAATACTTTGTAGAAGCGTCTTTGGCATTTATAAAAGCTGTGAGTCTTTCGGGGCTTTGCACACCTGGATTATACAATATTTGCCAATTATTCCTTTTAAAATTGTTCCTAATGTAATCTTGGTAAGCAACTCCAATGTAGATTTGGCCTGTTTTAGGTTATGGTCCTGCTGAATGGTGAATTTATCTCCCAGTGTCTGTTGGAAAGCAGACTGATCCAGGTTTTCCTCTAGGATTTTGCCTGTGTGTATAGACTGAAGACAAATATAAACGCAACATGTAAAGTTATGGTCCCATGTTTTATGAGCTTAAATAAAAGATCCCAGACATTTTCCATATGTACAAAAAGCATATTTCTCTCAAATTTTGTTCACAAATTTGTTTACATCACTGTTAGTGAGCATTTCTCCTTTGCCAAGAAAATACATCCACCTGACCTAGCATGGCATATCAAGAAGCTGAGGAGTATTTCTGTCTGTAATAAAGCCCTTTTGTGAGGAAAAACTCATTCTGATTGGCTGGACCTGGCTCCTCAGTGGGTAGGCCTGGCTCCCAAGTGGGTGGGCCTATGCCCACCCATGGCCGCGCCCCTGCCCAGTCATGTGAAATCCATAGATTAGGGCATGCCTGGTCTTTGTGGTTAAATCTGTGCTTGAAAGTCACTACTCAATTGAGGGACCTTACAGATAATGGTATGTGTGGGGTACAGAGATGGGTTAGTCATTCAAAAATAATGTTAACAATTATTATTGAATGGTTTGTCCTCTAACAAATCAACTGTAAATTTTGGTGTTCCTCAAGCTTCCGTTATAGGACCACTATTGTTTTCACTATATATTTTACCTCTTGGGGATGTCATTTGAAAACATAATGTTAACTTTCACTGCTATGCGGATGACACACAGCTGTACATTTCAATGAAACATGGTGAAGCCCCAAAATTGCCCTCGCTAGAAGCCTGTGTTTCAGACATAAGGAAGTGGATGGCTGCAAACTTTCTACTTTTAAACTCGGACAAAACAGAGATGCTTGTTCTAGGTCCCAAAAACAAAGAGATCTTCTGTTGAATTTGACAATTAATCTTGATGGTTGTACAGTCGTCTCAAATAAAACTGTGAAGGACCTCTGCATTACTCTGGACCCTGATCTCTTTTGACGAACATATCAAGACTGTTTCAAGGACAGCTTTTTTCCATCTACATAACATTGCAAAAATCAGAAACTTTCTGTCCAAAAATGATGCAGAGAAATGTATCCATGCTTTTGTTACTTCTAGGTTAGACTACTGCAATGCTCTACTTTCCGGCTACCCGGATAAAGCACTAAATAAACTTCAGTTAGTGCTAAATACGGCTGCTAGAATCCTGACTAGAACCAAAACATTTGATCATATTACTCCAGTGCTAGCCTCCCTACACTGGCTTCCTGTTAAGGCAAGGGCTAATTTCAAGGTTTTACTGCTAACCTACAAAGCATTACATGGGCTTGCTCCTACCTATGTTTCTGATTTGATCCTGCTGTACATACCTACACATACGCTACGATCACAAGACGCAGGTCTCCTAATTGTCCCTAGAATTTCTAAGTAAACAGCTGGAGACAGGGCTTTCTCCTATAGAGCTCAATTTTCATGGAATGGTCTGCCTACCCATGCGAGAGACGCAGACTCGGTCTCAACCTTTAAGTCTTTATTGAAGACTCATCTCTTCAGTGGGTCATATGATTGAGTGTAGTCTGGCCCAGGAGTGTGAAGGTGAATGGAAAGACTCTGGAGCAACGAACCGCCCTTGCTGTCTCTGCCTGGCTTCCCCTCTCTCCACTGGGATTCTCTGCCTCTAACCCTATTACAGGGGCTGAGTCACTGGCTTACTGGTGCTCTTTCATGTCGTCACCTAGGAGGGTGCGTCACTTGAGTGGGTTGAGTCACTAACGTGATCTTCCTGTATGGGTTGGCGCCCCCCCCCCCTCCTTGGGTTGTGCCGTGGCGGAGATCTTTGTGGGCTATACTCGGCCTTGTCTCAGGATGGTAAGTTGGTGGTTGAAGATATCCCTCTAGTGGTGTGTGGGCTGTGCTTTGGCAAAGTGGGTGTGGTTATATCTTTCCTGTTTGGCCCTGTCCGGGGGTTTCATCGGATGAGGCCACAGTGTCTGCTGACCCCTCCTGTCTCAGCCTCCAGTATTTATGCTGCAGTAGTTTATGTGTCGGGGGGCTAGGTTCAGTTTGTTATATCTGGAGTACTTCTCCTGTCTTATCCGGTGTCAAGTGGCAATTTAAGTATGCTCTCTCTAATTCTCTCTTTCTCTCGGAGGACCTGAGCCCTAGGACCATGCCTCAGGACTACCTGGCATGATGACTCCTTGCTGTCCCCAGTACAACAGACCTGCTGTTTTCAACTCTCTAGAGACAGCAGGAGTGGTAGAGATACTCTTAATGATCGGCTATGAAAAGCCAACTGACATTTACTCCTGAGGTGCTGACTTGCTGTACCCTCGACAACTATTGTGATTATTATTATTTGACCATGCTGGTCATTTATGAACATTTGAACATCTTGGCCATGTTCTGTTATAATCTCCACCCGGCACAGCCAGAAGAGGACTGGCCACCCCTCATAGTCTGGTTCCTCTCTAGGTTTCTTCCTAGGTTCTGGTCTTTCTTGGGAGTTTTTCTAGCCACCGTGCTTCTGCACCTGCATTGCTTGCTGTTTGGGGTTTTATGCTGGGTTTCTGTACAGCACTTTGAGATATCAGCTGATGTACGAAGGGCTATATAAATACATTTGATTTGATTTTGATTTCATTTATTGAAAACATAATGAGTCTATGCAACTTATTATGCAATTTGTTAAGCACATTTTTACTCCTGAACTTATTTAGGCTTGCCATACCAAAGGTGTTGAATACTTATTGACTCAAGACATTTCAGCTTTAGATTTATTATTAATTTCTAAAATGTTCTACAAACAAAACTCCACTTTGACATTATGAGGTATTGTGTGTAGATCAGTGAAACAAAATCTCAGTTAAACACATTGTAAATTGTAAATACTTTCTGAAGGCACTGTATCTGGGTTGCATGATTCTACAGATTTTAGGATTTACTTAGCATTTTTTTAAAACAAGTGTTTTATTGGAAGACAAAACACATACACAAATGTACATGTAGAAACCCCAATGAAAGTGGCTGACAGAGTCCTGCAAATAATTATAATGCATGAATTATCTTTCATGTGCAAACCTATACACTTTCACATTACTTTTCAGCCTGATAGTGTGTGCGTGTGTGTGTGTGTGTGTTGCTACACAACTCCTATGTGATGGAATGTAAATGTTATGACAGGGGAAGAGGGTGAACCCTGACACTTGGGGTTCTGGTCAAGTGTGTGAGTTCTGGGTTCTGTCAGTTTATCACCTGACCAGCAGCGATTGACATACTATAGATCTCTCTGATTTGTAGCTGTATTTCTGTCTGTCTCACTCAATCCCTACTTTCCTCCCCATTTCTGTCTACCTCTCTCTTCTTTTTCTTGTCTCTTTCCCACAATCTCCAATGGACCCCTTTTCACTACAAGACACACTGACATCAAGCACAGATGCACACAACTTTTGGCAGCAGTAAGAAAGCCATCTCCATCTGTGCCCAATCAACATAGCCTGGATTTACGTTTTTATTACTTCTAAACAAAATAATTTTGGGGGGTTCTCATACGCTTACAATGATGTTTTGGTTATTGCTTGAACAGTCGCTAAGATTATATTTTGTGGTGATCTTTGCAAAATAACAGTTGCTAGCTAGAATGCTGAAGTTCATTGACATACGAAGTGTTTTTTTAAGTGTAATGTAGTTGATTTGCAATTTTAATTTTAACTTTATTTAACCAGGCAAGTCAGTTAAGAACATATTCTTATTTTCAATGACGGCCTGGGAACAGTGGGTTAACTGCCTGTTCAGGGGCAGAACGACAGATTTGTACCTTGTCAGCTCGGGTTTGAACTCGCAACCTTCCGGTTACCTTCCGGTTACTAGTCCAACGCTCTAACCACTAGGCTGCCGCGTAGCCTTACCTGCCGCAATGATGACGTGAACATTAAATTAAGCAGGACATTCACACGAGCCTTAAAATCCAATTACAATCCTAAAATAGTGTGAAACACACTCATAAGCAACATGTGAATTGAGACTTTTTTTGCTGGCATTGAGTACTTGCACGCATCGCCCCCGTGTGGCAATGTTTGCAAACACAGAAAGGGGTCTATACTCTCCATATGTGCATCTTTCCACGTCCTCCTATCTCTTCCCAGCTCCCTCTCTTACTCCCTCCTCTCTTTGATATTCCAAACCCTCCGTCTCTCCCCATCTAGCTTGTTCCACCTCTCTCGTGTTAATGTTTGACACCGACCCAGAGCTGATTTACACCAAGCAAGCTGTATTTGTGAGATGCATACCATGGTAGTGAAAGGAAGATGAATTCTATGGACTAAGTACAGTTTTACATCTCTCCCGCTGACCTGTCCTGCGGTGTGTAAATGTTAATGTTTTATACTGTATAAACTGACAACAAAAACCCGACCAACACACTGACACTGTCTGATCCCATCATAGATTCCACTACGCTGTTAAAATGAAGTGCTTTGTAACACCAAAACTAGTGGCAATTGAGCTGCCACCAACTTAAAGGAGACAAAACCTTATCTGTGGTTGCAATTCCAAAGAAATGTATCATCTTACTGACCCTCCTGTTTCAAATCTGTCTAAATAAAGTACTGCAAAAATGAAGGTGGAATTCCACAAAAAAATAAGTCTCTTATCACAATCAATATTTAGGCTATAAACAATTTGCATTTATAAGCCATTCTGTCACACCCTGATCTGTTTCACCTGTCTTTGTGATTGTCTCCACCCCCCAACAGGTGTCGACCTTCTTCCCCATTATCCCAGGTGTATTTATATCTGTGTTCTCTGTTTGTCTGTTGCCAGTTTGTCTTGTTTGTCAAGTCAACCAGCGTTTTTGTCTCAGCTCCTGCTTTTCCCAATCTCTCTTTTTCTCACCCTCCTGGTTTTGATCCTTGCCTGTCCTGACTCTAAGCCCGCCTGCCTGACCACTCTGCCTTCCCCTGACCCTGAGCCTGCCTAACCACTCTGCCTTCCCCTGACCCTGAGCCTGTCTGACCACTCTGCCTGCCCCTGAGCCTGCCTGACCACTCTGCCTTCCCCTGACCTTGAGCCTGCCTGCCGACCTGTACCTTTTGTCCCACCTCTGGATTATTGATCTCTGCCTACCCTGAATCTGCCTGCCATCCGGTACCATTGCCCCACCTCTGGTTTACTGACCCCTGCCTGCCTTGAACTGTCTATTACCTGCCTCTGTTGGATTATTATACCATTGTGAATTCGACATTGTCTGCATCTGGGTCTTACCTTCATACCTGACATTCATTATCTGAGAAACACATTGTTTTTGTTTTGATGCTGCCTTTTAAATGCACTGAAACCCCAAAAAGTGTTTTCACAACACTCTCTTTAGAACACCAATATCCAGGTTGAAGAACCACTTTGGGTGTTTCAGAGTCCTTGATTTTTTGTTTTTAAACACATTCTGTAAATTGAAACACTTCCATTGGGTTTACATTCAAACACCCTTCAAACACCAGATCTCAGGTTAGGGGCACTACTTTTCATGGTTTCATTACATAATCATGGTGTTTTGAGATTTTCTATTTTTACAGTGTAGGTTAAAGATGTTTGCAGTTACATTCTGTCACTAGAAGTTTTACAAACATGGTCTTAGTGGATGGATTGCTGTACTGCACTGTATCAGTCAATGACACTGAACAATCAGTTGAATACACAATGAGGCCCCGAGAAATGTTCGCACAAGACCCAGAAACCCAGAAAGACAAATAGGATTTATCAGAACAATGTACTGGACTGAACTGGGGTGCTGCAGACTTGATACGTCTGATACGGGGCTAATAGATCTCTGTCACCATTTAGGCACTTGTGTATGATGCAACACCCTTGGGGGTTTTAACAGACACACACCGTCTCCCCAGTTAAGATTCCACAAGTCCTGTGACTTGATCTCCACGTGTCCGGGGACTCTTGATGTGTGTGACACAGTTTTAGCTGACATGGGAACTCTTATCAGGAAAGACGACTGTAACATACTGAAACTACTCCTCGGATGTCACACATACTCTGAATAGACTGTGGGCATAGTCGGGTGTCCTGCTCTCTGTAGAGGTTTGGATTTCTCTAGTTCAGTGGTAGGACTAGTCCCCTTTACCCCCCCACCCTCCTTGCCCACCAACCAGCTGCCTCTAGGTGGGCAGACAGCCCAGGAATGTGCCTTCTAGTTACTCATTAACTCTCCCTGTTAGGCACAACCTTTCGGGTATTACATGAATCTAAATCATGTGATGTCGAGTATGAATTTTGCTCCATTCATTGGGACGAATAATGATTAACTAGCTGTTAGGAGTAGTGGAGTGAAGGACATTGGATCAATGCTGATGCATCATGGTCAAGAGAACTTTCACCCATCTATTTTTCCACTATGATGTCACCTTTGCCCAGGTTTACCAGATTCGAGGAAGGGGTGTTTTTCCCCCACATATTTCTGTTCCTTTAAGGAAATATTGAGTAATATGTATGATCTTGATACCTCTAGTTATGTTTATTTTTAAATGTAGTCATATCGAAGACTGCTGGCAACTGTCATGTTTTCTGATGTTTGTATAATTCTGTGGAGAGTAGATTTAATTCTGATTATAACTTCATTATTTTTCGTTTTGACAATGGCATCGATGTTGTTAACAATAACTGTTGTGAAGAATTTCTCATACTGTACTCACACACACGTGAAGGTAAACATGCATACACACGCGTGCACACAAACATGCACGCACACACACACTTTCACAAATTAGAGGCACACACTAGACTTTATCTCACTACATTGTAGTTCTTTATTTTTTTACAGGGAATGAAAGACATTGTCTGACATGAACATTTAGGATTGATTTTTCTTTCCTAACAAAAGGTCACCTTTTAGGGGCATGGAAAATATGAGATAAATAGTGTCTTTGGTGACATACATATATAAACATACAAAGATAACTTAAATATATTACTTTTCTTTACATAGTACCGCTAATAATATATAATATGCACAAGTGCGCATGATATCATCTTCACTCCACTCCACTCATACTCATACAGATCTTTATCAAATGCAACATATACAATAACTCTTATCTGTCATTAAAAATAGAATTGCAATGTTTGAAATTCAAGTTGTGAGGAACTAACAACATTAAAGTGCTTTGCTCAGTTTGCTGTGACCCTAAAAGAGGCTTCTGACCTTAAGTATAATTAAACATTGAATGAAGAAAAACAGACTGGGATTGTGATGTGTCAGATCCCTGGCTAGGACGACTATACTATAAGTACCTACACATACACACTCACATACAGTCACATACACACTCACATACAGTCGCATACACACTCACATACAGTCGCATACACACTCACACACAGACGTGAACACACAACACAATCTCCTGCATCTCTTTACAACATAGGTTAAGTTAACAATGGCAGGCGATGGCAGCGTTAGTTTTGATGTAAGACTGATGGAGAGTGTTTCTCTTAACACACAAGGGGAGGTATTAGTGGTCAAAGGTCGTAAATAATCTGGTGGTACGCAGTTTTCCCAGACAAAAACACTCAGCTCTGCTTCTAGGAAAGGCTACGGACCCGCCAGTGACACAACACTGACATGTAATTACAACACAAAGAAAAAGTATAGCAAAAACAACATGGCTCCAACAATAATCCAACAAACACAAGATTGGTTCCTGATTCTATATGTGGCCGTTCAGACACAAACACACACCTGTGACTGTGGTGGTTAAGAAGTCGAGAGATTCACCAAGGTTTTTAGCGCTTGAAAAGCCTTTTAATGGTCTGTCACGAGACATTTATTAGCTCCATTACAGCAGAGACAATGGCATGTGTGTTTCACAACGCCTTTGAACAGATTAGACTTAAAGAACCAATGCACCACTGATTATGACCTGCGACCTGGCGCAGGTCATAATCTGAGATAGAAGTTGAGAGAGTGGTAGAGGGAGAGATGGTGAGATAGAGCGAGTGAGACAGAGAATCACTCCACGATTAAATGAGCTAACTCTAAAATAAAATAAAGCCCCAGTTTTGATTAAGACGATTCAGTCCAAAAAGACAAAAATAAGTCAAACAAAATGAAAGGGGGATATGGATGGAGGAATATAAGACCACACTATAGTATGATGTAGATCACAAAAAAACAATATGACTGTCAAGTATTGTCAGATATTTGGTGAATTTTAACCACTTGCCCAACTAACTTAATTAGTTATAGAATGATTTCATTGAGGCAACACTGTGGTCAAATCAAAACAGTAAAAACTTGGACCCTAAAAGACTCTAAGCTAATGTATAATTATGACACGGTAACCTAATAGTTACATAGTTATAGTCATAAATACATGAATGTATGACTAATGGCTGACCTGGTTTCTAACAGCAATAATAGCAACATCAGCAAGTTTGGATCAAAGTTATTGGAAAACTAATAGTCTGAACGTTGAGGATTACTTCAACTATTCTAATCCTCTGACATAGAGAATATGAAACATTTGAATGTGTTTCAAAGAGCCAGGCTGCATGATTATTATGGGTATTAAAAATGTCACAGAGACGTTGTGGCTTGTTTTTTCAGGTCGACAGACTCTGCACCTTTTGAAGGTTAGGCTAGTTTTTTGCATGCATGCTGAGTTGAGATTGTTTTTGGTTATTTCTAGTGATGGCATCCGGCCCATCATTTCAGAGACAGTTATAACAAGGGAAAATGGGAATCTCAGGGCATATCTTTTTTTAATGGTATTTCATATCCAGATTTAAAATGTGGCACTCTGCCTCCCTTACTTTTGCTATCCGTGGTCTGTCATTACAAAGCCACAATGTAACAGTAGAGCACTTTGCTGTTGACTGTGCTAATTTAGACTCATTCGACATACTACACGCATACAACGTAATGTATTGTTGTATACACACTAAACTACTAGCGTTTTTAGGATCTCAGTATTCATAACTGACCGGATTATTATTGATAATGACAAAGTAAGCCTCAAAATATTCCTGGTCAGTACTATTAATAGCAGATTTTGGGTTTGGGTTGGCAACTTGTGATGCTTTAGTTATACGGTCCCCTGGGCAAGGCACGGTCAAGGTTTCTTTTGTTTATAAATACAGCAGACGATGTGTACCATGGCGGTACAACTAAAGAGATTAGGTCTGATTGGTTAAATTGCCGTAAACATAAAGTCGAGACTTAGTGGGAGAACTTAAGAACCACGTGAAGGGGATCATATTTCCCACTCAGACCCTGGGATAATGGCAGCAGGACTGTTCACTGTGTTCAAGAGCCAACCAATAGATATCACCACTGAAATAGATCCGCAATGATTCATAATAAAAACATTGAAAATCTCCATCTTGTATAGGAACTGAGACATTGAAATGTTTACCCTCTTCTTTCTCTTTCTATAAACAGTCTCTACCAGACGAGTCCAGAAGCATTCAGCCACTGCTGGCCTTGACTATTATGCCTGAATGCGGCTGCCAAGGCTGTGGTCTGTTGAAACATATACTTCACAGAACCACAGACTGCTTCTGTCGGGAACATCATTGGCTGCAGATGACAAAGGACTTACAGTAGGTTCTTGTCTGTAAGGTCTGTGTCTGTGAGGTCAGTGTCTGTGTCTGCCCACAAATGGTTGCTGGTGGTCTGTAAAATAGAGGATTACCCTAGATATGTCAAACATGGTCCCTCAAATTGTCCTGGCAGATCTAAGGGGGCAGGGTTTAGGGTGGGGTAAAAGGGTTCATCGGGTCGTTTTGACGGGTCTTCAGGAATATATTCCCTCTGACAGGGATCTGATCCTAGCCCTGGTAGAAATCCACATGAGAGGCTTAAGTGTTTGATCAATGGGGCCAGAGCTAACTGCTGCTGTGGAGGTCATCAGGCCTTATACAGACACGTCCAGTTGCGTTGGCTTGTGTTAAGTAGAAAGGCAGGTGGACGGGAGCATTTATTCTTGCATTAACAGGATTAGGAAGTCAAACTGAGCCCCTTGCAGCTCTTTGACTAGTCAGGAGGCCGGGAGAAACACAAAGACTTTGACGAGACCCAAATGTTCAGAGGATTTCTGGGTGACAGGTATTCGTTCCCAGGGGTGGTTGGTGGTGGGAAGCGTCAGCTATGAGGCTTTCATTCATGTCAGATTCCTTCTTCTTAAACAGCATGATGCGTTTTTGAGGTGTACAGAGGAGTAAGGCAAATGTCATTCAAAATGTACATAAATTGTCATTTCAGGATCTAAAAAAGGTGTGGACTACATCTAATACTAATGCAAAGGCTATCTGTGATTCGTAAAATAGAGATAAATGTCTATAGATAGAAGTTTGCTGGGGTGTTTATGTTTTCAGGGAAGAGAGGGAGAAGTGTCCGTCAGTCTCTCATCCGTAACTATGCGGACTCCGGGGGTTAATGGGGGAGGAGTCTTCCCGTCCACTCTGGCCAATCAGCTGATAGAGCCGGTGGCTGAGGTTCTGAACCTGGCAGGTTCCCAGGGCGCACCCCACTCTCATCAGCTGGGGGTGGTGACCCCCGCGTGACCCTGAGTGGGCATGGCGACGACCTCTTGACCCCATCCGTTGTGGCTCCACGCCCTCCTCACGCCTCGCCCGTACCAGAGTTTCAAGATGGGCTGTGTTCATGACAGTGGGTGGTGTGTCTCTGCGGAGGTAGCCAGGCAGCCATTTTGGAGATCTGATGGAGGACTGGAGGTCTGATGAAGGGCTGGAGTCTGTTGGTCTGGCGAGTTCGGTGCCAGTTTCTGGAGTGAAGATCTCCTCCTCTCTCAGCGCATGAAGCTTCTTAAGCAGCTCCAACCTAGGAACACAGAAAACAAATAAGACGTCGTTAAGATTGATGTCTGTATCTTTCCACTCTGGGTCAATGCTGACCATTGAATCAGAGAAGTCATTTTAGAACTGGCCTAGTTATTCTCAGACTGATGCGAAGCACACTTCCAACAGCATTTTATGTCGACACACACTGACAGTAAATGTTACACACATGGAATGGGCATAGTGAGGGTTGATGTGTCACCATCCTGCCTTAATGCATTTTAGAAGACGAATGGCCTTTCAGCACAGGAACAAAACAGCATGGGGACCTGGCTGCTGTCCATTTATTATGGTCATTTCAACATACTGGACGTCACAACTATTGAGACTCCATGTCCACCTGAGCGAAAGCAAACAGACAGAGTGGCTCTGGAGATTTACTGACTATCCCATCAAGGGTCCACAGGACGGAGGCATCACAAAGTTTCAGGAACAGCCTGTTTAGCAAACACATCTCAGATTGACTCTGGCTTTTGCGCTGAGGAGGAGGAGGCCCTGCCATCTGTTCTCTTCTTGATGATGACACTAGCTGCTCAACTCAAACTTGGCACTGGGGATGCTATTCTCTGAACTGTTGTGGGTGTGTTTGCTCAGAGGGCTCGAATGTGTGTCTCTGTGTCTTAGTTTGTTACAGATGCCATAAATAGGTTGAGGCTCGTGCACCTGGCGGATGTCATATTGACGAAGCACTGGCCACAGTGAGTCAGGGAATTTCATTCTCAAAATGGCGCCAGTGGGTGTAGGTATATCAAGCCTAAATTATTTTAAGTAGTAAGTATGACTTTTGTGTGCTAAATGTCCTCCCATGATAAAGTTAGAACAAGGAAGAGAAAACGTCCCTTTTGTATCCTTTTTCCATTTTAAAGAAACACAGAAACATTTCCACAACATCAGGTTCTGACCGGCTTCCAACTGCTCTTTAGGAGAAGCAGTAATGATAGTTGGCATACAGCGTAATTATAAAAAGAGCAGCGCTCTCCTTGTGAAACGCTGACTGGATTGTGAGAAATAACAGGGTAGGCCTACTGTAGAACGCCACTATGCCAGAGGTAACCAACCAATCTCTGTACAGACACAGCGAGAAGTGGCTATATTAATGAACAGGGTTCCAAACCCTTCTCTGCCTCCTCAAGGCGGTCTCTTAGTTAATGTGTTCAGTGCCGTGGCCATGCTCTTGCCAAACATGTTGTTCGTGGTCAAAATTCTGCAGACCACAATCATGACTTTGAGCATTTATGGGTTTGTTCAACCAATTTAACCTCAAACTGAGTTTTCCGGTGTGTTGCGGGCTTGAAGCCCAACATAACTAGTCAATCTAGCTACTTCACAAACAGAAACATAGTGCTATTCCAGCAACAGCACCATGACTGGTCAGTCAGTGAAAGTTTCAAGGTAGCTATATTTGACGTGTACACAGAGTTCCGACACAAAGAAAACACTGAATCACCTGTGTCTCCCTGCCATCCAGCCTGTTTGCCCATACGGGGCAGGGCCCTGGTGCCTGGTGATGGTGGGTGTCACTGGTAACCACTGTGGTAATGTCGAGGGAGCACTATTTCCAGGAGCACCTAGTCATTCAGCTCTGTCCTGTGGCCATGGCATTTCCCAGTCACACACGCCTTCTGTGCCAAACACCATGCTGACAGACAGGCACAAATTGTATTTGACTGCGCGGAAGAAGCTACATTCATACAGTATACCGCATAAATACTGCAATGTGGTTGTTATAGAGATTTGGATAGTCTATATTCATTACAGTAAACTTGACCTTTCTGTACACAAAATGGCTGAAATACAATCTTCTGTACAGGCTCAATCTTCTTTTGTGTTTGGAATCCATGGTGGAAAATGTGTTTCTCACACAGGAGGAAGGAGGAAACTTAATCCGTTTGGAAAGAAGAGATGGTGAATAAACAAAACAAAGGTAAAACAGCTCCAGAGCAGCTTCCTTTGGGAGTCCCTGGACAAAAACAGGACTGATGGGGTGTGTAGACTGACAGTACCAAACAATGCCCACTGAGCACACACTGGTTGAATCAATGTTGTTGAAATGACGTTCAACCAACATGGAATAGATGTTGAATTGATGTCTGTGATCAGTGGGTGTGCTGTACCAAGCTTCACATCCATAAAAAATGGATAGATTTTATTGTACACCTGATAGGTGTAGTGAAATGTGTTGTTTTACAGGGTCAGCCATAGTAGTACAGTGCCCCTGGAGCAAATTAGGATTAAGTGCCTTGCGCAAGGGCACATCAACAGATTTTCCACCTTGTCAGCTCAGGTATTTGAAACACCGACCTTTCGGTTAGTGACTCAACACTCTAACCGCTAGTCTTCCTGCTGCCCTAAGACATTGTGTCAGTCCCAATCCACCCCATTGACCAAGTAGTTTGTGTGTGTGTTTCTAATGCCCATTTCCACCCCTGGTAGAGCAGTAGTGGACTTTGTGGCTCACTCAGCACTGGAATCTCCCATAACACACCATGTCGCCCCGAGCCCGACCCAACGCAGCAGACAATGGCTGCTTCGCTAGTCAGGCTATTCTGGGCTGGCAGACAGCCATAAAGACCCTGTGATGTCGTTAAGAAAAACATTTTCTTGGAGAATTAGTAACTGGACAGAGGCGGAGAAGGAGAAAAAAGAAAGAAAGAATGAGTCTGCTGTTTAAAGGAGGTTAACCGTGTTTGGGTTTCTGTGGGGTTCACCTCCCACCTAGGGAGTTCTTGGCATGTCATTTTGTCCTCCTCTCCTCTCTGTTACACCATCTGACCGGACTGCCTTACTTCCACCTGACACTGATGCCCTTAGACTTTTATATAGCTTTTATATAATGGCTTCACAAGCAAGTGTGAACTTGTCTGTTTTGTCGCTAGGGCCAGCCAGGACCCATTTGTATGTATCTGTGCTGGAGGGATCGGATGGATCTGAAGGGACTTTGGACCGGAGGTGTGACTGTGAGTCAGTGTGCCCAGAGCACATGCTCCTCTCCAGTTTCGTTGGGATGTTGTTCTGATCCCACAATAAGCCTTTTGGCCACCGTGTTCTAGCCCACAGCCAGGAGAAGGCAGCAGCACCATGTACTGTAGCCCGGCCCAACGTGGGAACTCTCTCACTGGATCACATCTGATCTGACAGCCGGTCTAATTTGGCTATTGAGAAAGTAATCCTACAAATTGACAGTAATGGAGTTCTTTGTGATTGGGAGACGATCAAAGATATCAGAGCTTCACATTCTTGAAAACATTCACTCACTCAACACTCGTTTTCATCACCATCTGATCTGTGGACGATTATAGAAGAAAAAAATATTGTAACAAATCCACCTACTTGTTCTGTAAAAGTCACATTTTCATTGGAGGGCATTAAGCTAAAAGTCACTCAGCCTGGGGAACTTTATTTTACCTTTATTTAACTAGGCAAGTCAGTTAAGAACAAATTCTTATTTTCAATGATGGCCTAGGAACAGTGGGTTAACTTCCTGTTCAGGGGCAGAACAACAGATTTGTACCTTGTCAGCTTGGGGATTTGAACTTGCAACCTTCCGGGTTACTAGGCCAATGCTCTAACCACTAGGCTACCCTGGAATGGGCAGAGGGAGGGGGCTTTGAGGGTTCGATAAAAGGGTAAGCTGATCCCAACTCCTTTGTGCTGCAGTGTGGTGTTGTTCTTTCGTATTACTCCCACAGTTTAGACTGAGGTTTAGGTCTGGAATCACAACTGAGACCCACCAGTGGAACCACCACAATAGGGTGACTCCACACCAGCGGGAGTGGGAAATATTTTTGGTATTTACATTTGAGTCATTTGGTCATATCCAGAGCGACTTACAGGAGCAATTCGGTTTCTCAGATTGTTCTGACAATTCTCACATAGAAACTTGATTGGGGGAGAAGGATGTTTAACACGTTTTTTTTTATTTCTATCACAAGCCATTTTTTGAAAATCATGATGAAATTAGCCATTTTATACCCTTTTTAGTATACATGCCTCCTATAAGACCCTATGATCTGTGAACTGTACATAATACAGACAACATCTGTCATTATATGACTTATAGTGTTCTCTCTGAAATACACATTTTCACATTAATTTATTCAACATTAAAAATATTAATATTAATCTCAAAACTATCCTTTTTAGACATTCTCTTCAAACACGTAACATTTCCAGAGTGGGCTCTCTGGTACCTTTAATGATATGACCAATTGTATACATATAAATGGACATGATAGGTCATTAACCAATCACAGCCTCATATAGGATTGCACAATCAGCAAATCACCAGCAGAGGGAGTTCACTTTGAATCCATTTTCCCATTCACTGTGTTGGTGGTGCTCATAAAATTGATCATAACTTCAGAATTAGCAGAAAGCCCACACTGGAAATGTTATATACTTATATATATTGTTCCAAAAAATGTCTTAAAATAAACTAAATCAAAAAAGGTACATTTCATTTGAGATATTAATATTTGAATGTTGAATAAATGAATGTGATATTTTTTTTATTTCAGAATCTAGACATACACTACTGGGAAAAAGTTTTAGAACACCTACTCATTCAAGGGTTTTTCTTTATTTTTTACTATTTTCTACATTGTAGAATAATGGTGAAGACATCAAAACTATGAAGTAACACATGTGAAATCATTGAGTAACCAAAAAAGTGTAAAACAAATCAAAATATATTTGAGATTTGAGATTCTTCAAATAGCCACACTTTGCCTTGATGACACCTTTGCACACTCTTGGCATTCTCCAACCAGCTTCACCTGGAATGCTATTCCAATAGTCTTGAAGGAGTTCCCACATATGCTGAGCACTTGTTGGCTGCTTTTCCTTCACTCTGCGGTCCGACACATCCCAAACCATTTTGGTTACTACATGATTTCATCTGTTATTTCATAGTTTGATGTCTTCACTATTATTCTACAATGTAGAAAATAGCTTTTTTTAAATAAAGAAAAATGAGTAGGTGTTCTAAACTTGACCGGTAGTGTACTCCATATTTTAGAGCACACTATAAGGAGTATAATGACACCAAGATGTTATCTGTTCCATGTACAGTTCACGGATCGTAGGGTCTTACAGGAGGCACGTTTAGGTCTAAAAAGGGCCTGAAATGGCTACTTTCATCATGATTTTCTCAAACATTGGCTTGTGGTACAAATGTAAAAAGCATTTCAAACATCCTTTCCCCAATGCAGTTTCAATCTGAGAATTGCCAAAACAATATGAGATACCAAAAATATGTACCGCTGCCGCTGGCATGGAATCGCCAATGTCCCACCAGCCCCAGCCTGATGCCCTCCTCTGCCCCAGTAAGGCCCCCTCAGAGAAGGGTAAGCCTTGGCCAGCACCAGACCCTTCATACATGCTTATACCCAGGGGGCTGGAGCCTACCATAGGGTGCCTTAATCAACAGTAAATGTGGCACATTCATACATAATCCTCGCCAGGCTCCATGCAACTAACAGAGGACAGATTGTGGAGACAGAAATAAGCAAAAGGCGATTTATTTGTGAATGAACCATTGCTGACGCTTGTTCTCCATGCGTTGGTGGTTTTATAACCTCTTGTTGTTGGCGATAAGTACGTGCTGAGGCGTGATTTAGCACTTTCCTCATCATGTACTGCGTTGGGTGAAAGTGTACACAGTTGCTAAAATCCATGGCTTGAAAGAACGACTGCCACATATCCACTTAAGTGTGGACTTAAGTGTGTAGTGGTTTGGGAATTGGGAGACGGACTTCAAACCACAGTGGTTCCAATTGTACTGAGGCGGCCACTCACAGCTGCAGTGCTGACTCCTGATTGAGGCCTGATCTCCATCGGTACTGTAGGCATCCATCCACACTACAAATGACTGTACTTAGCTAGAATAACACCTACATTCTTCTCAACCACCAACAAGAGTTTAGTCCTTCTCTCCTCAGACCTCAGAGCTCCATCTGTGTTCATTCTTCAGCCTTTATCCTGTGTTATTTCTTTAACACTGACAGTATACACACAGACAGACAGATATACTGCACAAGGATTGTCACAATTCCAGTACTGCGATAGTGAGAAGTATCGTGGCAAGTCACATTAGATAATTTAGCACTCAAAATTTCACGTAAAGTAGGTTTTTATTGTACCATAGAGTTTTGTCCAATTCCTGTTTTCTTTATTGCCATGGAAAATCTGGTATCGTAGTATCTCAAGACTGGTATCGTGACAACCCTAATCCATACATACACACACACACAAGTATTTTGCCATGGTCAGGATATCAGTGCAGAGTGGAAGCATTTTCTTTATAGATGTGGACGGTGGAATTTAGGTCTTAGCCACTAATCCACTGTGGAATTCTGAGCTGCCTGGTGGGAGACTGGTTCCCCTTCTTCTTTAGGCCTGGTCATAATGACCCCCACGGAGCACAGAGAGAGAAGGAGAAAGAGAGAGAGAGAGAGAGAGAGAGAGAGAGAGAGAGAGAGAGAGAGAGAGAGAGAGAGAGAGAGAGAGAGAGAGAGAGAGAGAGAGAGAGAGAGGGTCATGGCAGTGTTTATGTGGTAGATACATTACATTGCCATACATCGCCAGTCCAGACCTCTGATTACAGTGTGGCCCACATCAGAGCAGCCATGCTTCCTCAGAGCAGAGGTCTAACCTCAGAGTCATACTTACTGCCTCTCACAGAGCAATCTACAGGGCCAGCTGGGGTTATATCAGACGGTGAGACACGCAAAGTGTATTTTAGTACATAAAAGATAACTGGAGTAAAGTTTAAGTATTTATGAGCCATATTAGTCAAGTTAATGTTCATGTTATGTATTTGATATTGTATAAGCATATCTATAAATCTATATAAGTTAATGTATATAGAGTTATACAATCTATCACCGTCTAATGGATGCAAAGAGCATCTGATATATTACTCAGAAGACAACAGTATGTCCTCTGGGTGGTGGATGATGATGCAATGTGCCTGATTCTGGGGTAAATATTGTGTTGGGACAATGGATGGGTGTTGACGTCTGAATTGCATGCAGGGGGCTTGGCTCTGACACTTGCCCCATATGGGGTGACAGAGGGAGTTAATGATTTAGGAGGAGGATGGACAGACGGGAAAACGTTGTTTTTTTCTGTCCAGTCGGGATCCTGAGCAAATTCACACCCACAATACACACAGACTCAAATCCACACAGACTCAAATCCACAGACTCAAATACACACAGTCTCAAATACACACAACCTCAAATACACACAGGCTCAAATACACACAGACAGACCAGTAGTCGACACATACACAGCCCCTCTTTCTAAAGAGAATATGCTTTACACTAACACACACGCTCAATACACAAACTGTGTTCATCCTGTCCGGGATGTCTGACATGTCATATCATTGACCTCTGTCCCAGACTGTGTGGAAGTAGTGGGTCATCATGACAACAAGCACATTACAGCACATCAGCTCCAGTAACATGCCTCTCTCTGGGGCGCCCTGCACCCCACAGCTGAAATCCACAACGTAAAACTGCTTTGTCTCTAAAGCCATAATTAAGCCATATTGGTTTGGCTCTGGCCTTCAACTATTTTCTCTCAAGCTGTTACTATATGTACAATGAAGGGTATACTTTGTATTGTGAATGGCCATGATCAGGACATAAAGCACTTTATCGGTACAGAGAAACAATGACCAAACACACCCATCACACCTCAGTCTGAAAAGGGGAAAGAGAGGAGGAGCAATGAAGCCTGTGTTATTGTTATCAGCCTGTGATGGGATCATCATGTGTGATGGGAAGGACAGAGTGTTTGGTATGGAGGGAAGAAAAAGTGGGACATTTACTGAGTAAATAAATAGATAAAAGGAGGGAAGAAGGCAGAGGGAGAAACCAGAATGAAAGAGGGAGAGAGAAGAGAGAAAACAGAATTGGAGAGAGAGTGAGGAAAAAGAGAGAGGACATTATGAATCGCCTTTCCATCACCAAGGGAACATCCTGAGGGGATTTCTAGGAACGATAACCTCTCACACAGCCACAGCTTGGACAAGACAAACAGACTCCCTCTTATTGAACTGTTTGTTTTTGAAAAGCTGCTGTGTTCACTCAAATACACTGATAGAGAGCACTGATGCAACCACAACCACATCCACCATTACCCACAAATTCTGTCCCTGCTGTTTTAAATGGAAAGTTAGTTCTGAGAGATTGATGTCTTAACAACCATTGGGAAGCAGAAATAGCCCAACTCTGCTGGGAGCTCAGACTGACATAAACAGAGAGGTGTTTGAGTCATGCTTCTCTTTGCTTCGATTTGATTTCAGCAGCAGGTGTTTGTCCAATGCGCAGACACACAGGCACACAGACACACACGCGCACACACACCTGTAGACAGAGGTTGTTGAGCTAAGTCCGAGCCTCCAGCGTTGGGGCCCTCCTGTCAGAATAGGGTCACCTTATAAGGAGACTGTTGTCTGGCACATCCATCTCAGCCCTGCCAATCTAGTCCATGCAGGGTAAAAAACCCTCTTTTTCCACATCCTCATAAGTCAATAACCTCAATTATGGGCCTTAAAGACTTGCCAGTCCATTCATGAATGCACGTCAGCAAAACGTGACTGTTTGAATGTTTGAATGTTGATTCCCCTAAAATATCTGAGTGCAGATACTATTTTTTTTACCTTTATTTAACCAGGCAAGTCAGTTAAGAACATATTCTTATTTTCAATGACGGCCTGGGAACAGTGGGTTAACTGCCTGTTCAGGGGCAGAACGACAGATTTGTACCTTGTCAGCTCGGGGGTTTGAACTCTCAACCTTCCGGTTACTAGTCCAACGCTCTAACCACTAGCCCACTTGAGGCTGTAATCGCTGCCAAAGGTGCTTCAACAAAGTTGAAAGGGTCTGAATACTTATGTAAATGTGATATTTTCATCTTTTTAAATACATTTGCAAACATGTCTAAAAAAAACAGTTTTTGCTTTATTAAGGGGGTATTGTGTGTAGATTGACGAGGGGAAAAAGCAATTTAATACATTTTAGAATAAGGTGGTAACCTAACAAAATGTGGAAAAGGTCAAGGGGTCTGAATACTTTCCCAAGGCACTGTATAAAGCAAGATAACAGTGGTGTCACTGACCTAGTAATAATATGAATAAGTCTCAACAAATGATCATGTCTGAGTTACCAGGCCAACAACACAACTCATGTACATTTTTTTGGGACCTGTCAGTGTGTCCTACAGTGCTAACCCACATTAGAGGGACATTCTAGATACAACCAAGTGCCTTACTTAATTTGCCCCAAAAAATGACTAACAGGTGAAAATGTTCCTCTTTTAGCTTTGAACATCCCAGATTTATATGTAAAGGCATGGCTCTTGGTGAAAGTAATCATGTGTTTTAATTGGTTTCTCTCATTGATAGAGTCCAGGTTCCTGTCAGTCTCCCACCAGAAGAGGGCATGCAGACACTGACTCTACTCTCTGCTATAG
The DNA here is from genome assembly GCF_023373465.1 of Oncorhynchus keta. Classification (NCBI taxonomy): domain Eukaryota; kingdom Metazoa; phylum Chordata; class Actinopteri; order Salmoniformes; family Salmonidae; genus Oncorhynchus; species Oncorhynchus keta. Next base: position 46,396,215 of record NC_068433.1, read on the forward strand.
CTCTCACTGCACTAAAACACACCAGAGACTGGAGTCTTCACTAGTGCACTTCTCCTTCACTTTGAACAGGCACATCTGCCCACCCATTGAAATAGGAAATGGGTATTATTGACAAATTCCCTGTGATCTTGGGATTTTACTACCACGTCACACATAGAAGAATAGCATAGTGGGGAAATACAAGTGCCACTCATTACAGTATTACAGTACAGTAGCCAATGGCTAAAACGTGGCAGGAGTTCAGCTAAATGCCAACAGGAGGAGGACTGTTTTTTCCACCTCTGCTATCATATGTCCCACATGAGGTCATATCCCACATGAGGTCATATATACTGCTGTGTTAGGAATATGACCTCATGTGACCTCAAACTACTCAAACCAAATCTAATTGGTAAGACAAACACACAACCATATATATATATGTTGCATTCAAAAATATAGTCACACGTGAATAAGATAAAGTAGATGGTTTGGCGCAATAAACCTTGACTTTGAACACTGACGCAAGTAGCTAGCACTTTCGTTTAGGGACCTATAAAGAACTGTACGGAAGTATTTCGTGAATACGGCCAGATTTGATGTAACAGTGTGTAATGACGCGCCTAACCTGCGCTTCAGTTAGCGTTTGTAGCGCAGTGTTGAAAAATATGATGCAATGACGGTCGTATTGTTCTCTGTCGCATTAGTTAAGTTTTGAGTTTTTGGACTAAATTCATTTGCATCATATAAGAACACAGATTCTGAAGAGTACGCTTTATTATGCAGATGGAATAAATGCGTAATTTCGTCATGGTGCCCATTTTTCAACATAGTGGTCATGGATAAGATAGCACTCGTTAGCCTACACTATCATGAACTTTAAAACAACACGAGTGTTTAAATCCCATAACAGACCTAGCCCAATGGAGAGAGCAGTGCAAACCAGAGACTGCGCAAGGCGCGCATGGATGAACTCTCAATCCATTCTAAAAACAGGGATTCCCCTCAAACTTTACCACATTGTCATATCATAACTACAGAGTCCCCTGGTTATCTGAGCGGGAGCGCATGTTCCCTGTATCACGTCTGTCTTGCTCTGACCTTGCCCGCCAGGACTACTCTCTATCCGTTATCTCCCCGACACAACTGAACAAACACTTCAGCGTACTTTATGCCATTAACCTCGACATTATATATTAAGTGGTTCATCTGTTTGTGGTTTGACAGTGTGATTTTTTTTTTTAGACAGTAGGCTAAAAAAAGGTGCACGTCAATTCACCAAACACCGGCAAAGTCATTGGACATTCGAGAACAATCAATTTCATAATAATGCATCTCATCCATCACTGTATTTTCCGAATCGTGGAATAAAACAAGACTACATATAGTCTATATTTGAATTAGACCTCCAGATTTCCTATCGAAATAGCATCAGCTTTTATATATCCAATAAGCCCTCCAGAAGAACGTTTCTGTTCAATAATCATCACTTCCAGAAAGGATCCCTCTTAGAAAGTGAAAGAGAAGGAACTGGAACGCACGTTCAATATAGGAAGGTAAATGTAATGTCTTTCTTCTTACCTGTTTCTCTCCAGACGGTCTGCGACCGGGAGAGCCAGGAGCTGCTGGAGGGAGAGTAGGCTGATGCAATACACAGTAACCGGCAGAAGCGAACGCATCTCGGGACGAGTTCTCACACACACCCCTTGGGAAGGAGGGTGTTCCCAAACCACCTGGACGATGTTCAACTCCCGGGGAAGAAAAATTCCAAAATGTTTTGGTATTTAGGCTAGTACTGATATCCAGGCCACAATGCGCGAGACAGTCAAATTATCCTGTGATAAACAGAGAATAAAAAAAGGAAAGAAAAGTAAATACAATTGTCTAATTTAATCAGGATATTGATTAGGTTATATTATCGAAATATGCACGAAATACAGTTATTTTGCAACAAATATTCAAGAGTGCCTGTGGGACACCTGCAAGTGCATTATTCACTCACTATCCAGTAGCCTAATGATGCGTACAAAGTGTACGAACCACTCTATGTGTGGCCAATTCAAACCTATGCATAAAGAAACCTCAAACACTCTAGAAAAAGTTTTAAAAAATATATCCAGCTAGACCCATTTTTCATATTTTACACAACAATTATATTGTATTTCAAATTATAGCTATAATAACTCATATAAAATAGTACATTTTATGAATGTTAGTAATATCTTACGTATATGAGGACTTTCAGAAATATTCTCGTAGGTCCAAGTACTTTCCCACGGATCTAACAAGTGTTGGTCAAGATGAAATTCTCAGATTCAACTTCTGAAGTTGAGCGAGACGAGATTGTGCGTATAAATACTGAGTGGGCGGGACTCATTCTGAACCGGTGTACCTGGTAGGCTCCGTGGTTTGGTCGGATAATTTATTCCTCATTCACTAAATGACATGGATGTGTGCATGTTGAAGTGTGCCATTTACAACTATGTTGTTGGTTTTTCGGTGGCAAATGACAACTGAAATGCCAAAATGATGATGGTTCTTGACTGGTCAAAGACCTTCCAAGAACTTAGTTACAGATATTAATATTTAAGATAGATTTTAAGAAAGATCCATACTAATCCTTAACCAACCATTGATCCAAATGTTGTTTTATTAACAATTTCCCATACTATATGTCATGCAAACAAATGGTGGCATATTCTCAAAATTATTTTCTCAGACTTCTGTCATGTATTTTTCACCCCCTCCCTTTCCCTTCTCTCTTATCTTAGCCTTCAACACCAAGTGAGCCTGAGGGATAGGTATAGATAGTTCTCTTTCAGATTCCTCTGAATTTTGGACAGACACACCCATGGCTACACATTCTAAGTACTGCCCAATGTGCTATTGATACGTTAGATTGCTTCCTGATTATGCCACAAACATGTATTTATTCTACATTTTCCAGAACTATAAGGAAATATGACCTCACAAAGAGTACCATGTGACCCATGATCATGAGTGGTTACAGTGGCTATCATACAGATTGATGCCACCAGGGCTATAAAGATCACGTGCAGCTAATTTGTTTAGGACATTTTCTTCCTGTATACAATGAGGATGTTGTCATTTGTGTTTAGTAACCTTACTACGGCGTTGTAGATGTGTCAGTCACACGTTTATCCTAAAACGGACTCACACGAGTCATATTCCACTCAGTGTCCGTTGGGAAAGTGGGTGAGTCTGTATTGTCTCCCGAGCTTAGCAAGCATGAACACCTGCGCTCTATCCTGTTTGTGACATGTTTTATTAATTAGGCTGCATAGTCATAATGTGCATACCTGATCCACACAAAACACAGAGGAGAGTTACGAAGTTATGCAACCGTCATTTCAGAGAAAACTGACCAAATGTGTTGCCAAAGGTTGAGTGTCTTTCCAAGTTTAGGAGAGGCCCCTTGAGCTCCAGCTTGGGTTAATATAAACGATAGAGTTGGGAAAGTAAATGTAGGGAATATAGGTCTGAAACAGAGCACCCCTGAAGAATCACACACATTTTGTTTGATTAATTCAGTCAGACAATTTTCCACATTTTGAAATTCTCTCTCCCCCCTCTCTGTTATGAATTGTGTTTTTAAGCAATGTTCATTACTCGCCAAATCGTCTGACTGCTGCCAATTTCCCAATTTCTCACCCTCCACTGTTGTCACTGTGTTTATTCCAGCAGTGTTGAATGCTTTGAAGTCCTCCATTAGTCTCTCATAATCATTATAATAACATTAGTATCAGTGCCCACACAGGTAATAGCCGCTAGCAGCCTAATCCAGCCTGGGCTGAAATTAAAGGATCCACTCCCTATAATCTATAATAATCTCTGGTTTGGTGTTATTTTCCCAGGGGGGATCATAACAATGACACAGTAAACCAATCAGCAAGTCAACTCACCTTCTTCTTGACCTCGAAAGGCATCAGACAGGTCTAGCCTGTTACAGTGTTTAGTAAAAATGTACATTATACCATACATTACCCATCCATAAGCATGTTATAAACATGGCATTATAGCTACATAGAGCATTGTGATGTTCTCACCCTAATGAATGAGACATGTAATTCTCCTACTCTGTAGACGGCAATTAAAATTTGACCAAAGTTGAGTTCCCAATCAAGATCTTGTTTTAAGTGACAAAAAGTCCAATAGTATATAACTTCACCCTTGCAAAACCAAGAGATGAATATCAACCGCAAGGATTCAGCAATGCATTACAGGTATCTGAATTGGTAACTGATTGATTCAAACTGAGGTTAGGATGTATTGGATATCAAAACTGGACAGCTCTACCAGGATTTTGACCCATTTATGTAGCAATGAGCAGGCATCATGTGACATCAGCCCCGTGAAGCAGTGCCCTCAGTGTACTGATGAACAGAGGGGTTACCGCCTGGTTTGATCTCTCAGTCTGTCTGACTCCTGACGAAGTTGGCTCCCCTGCCTGTTCGGGCGGTGCTCGGCGGTCATCGTCACCGGCCTACTAGCCGCCACCGATCCCTTTTCCTTTTCTGTTAGTTTAGTCTTATTAGTTGCACCTGTTCCTATTTGTGTTTTCTTGATTTGTTCGCCTATTTAAGCTTGTGAAGCCCACTCTTGTTTGTGCGAGATTATTTTGTGTTCATGTTTTGAGTTGGAGGTGTTGTGCTCCGGGCCGTGTTACCCTGTGTTTTGGGTTGGTCAGTGTTTTCGCCCGGTGTTTGGGCATGACCATTTTGTGCCGGAATAAATTGCCATTTTTCCTTGAACCCTCTGCTCTCTGCACCTGATTCCTACCTTCCACTCCTAGTCATCCGTGACACAGTCATGCACTGGCGTTACTGGTTGTGTAATAATGTGGCAATTAGTGCACATGAGTAAGTGCTCTGTGCAGCACACACTGTGCTTGAAAAGATCCTCCAACTTTTACTCACTCTGGCTTTGAAATGGACCGACAGAGCGCCATGATGTCCTGTCGAAACAATGTCTTGGTCAAGCAATCAAAGGACATGGATCTGTGATTGTGCGACCCTGCTTTCTTTTTATATATGTATATAATTTAAAGCAGGGTACACATACAAAATTATGCACTTGATTTAGAATCATCGAGGATGAACACCAAAAAGTCTACGACTTATTCCTCATTTTCAAGATCGCACGTAGAAAGTTTGGCATGTACCAGGATAAAAAAAAACAGAAGCTAAAATTGAAGGCAAATTGGTTATTTAGTCATAACAACACCACATATCCATACTATACACAAAATTAACGTTATTTAGCCATCATCAATGGGCGTGGAGAGAATTCTACACAGATTGGGAATAGTTTTAACAGAGGCTGACTATTCCACTCAGCGGCTCCTTAGTATAAAAAAAAGTACCTTTCTCTGTCAGGCTTCTGAATCTATATATATAGGCTGACTATTCCACTCAGGCTTCTGAATCTATATAGTATAAAAAAGTACCTTTCTCTGTCAGGCTTCTATATATATATATATATATATATATATATACACACACACACACACACACACACACACACACACACACACACACACACACACACACACACACACACACACACACACACACACACACACACACACACACACACACACACACACACACACACACAATCCTAGCTTTAGTGTTATGGTTGTGTGAGTCTCAAACATGGGGAAGTAGTCAGACAAATACCTTGGGGCTGCCCCATGGATGATCCTATGTACCAGACTAAGCCAAGTCTGTGTGACCTTTGACTCAACGGGCAGCCAGTTGAGCTCCTGAAACTGGCTTCTACCAATATGAGTACGTGGGCTCAGATTCAACACCAGCCTAATCAACTTGTTCTGGGCTCTCTGAAGCTTGCTTTTTAGTCGATTAGTTAAGCCTTCGAACCATGAAGTGCTATTGTAACGTGGGGGAAATGCACAGAAATATTTCATTCCTGTAGTCGTACTATGCCACCTTTTAATACGCGAAGTAGATCCTTGGGACTAAGCGAAACATAACAGGTTCTTTGCATCAAAAGGGGGAGCATGGGAATCAGACAACAACAATGTATTTTCATTGTCACAAGAAATGCACAATCTCCTGGCCTACATAATGTCCATATACCATCTTCAGCTCCAGGAGTGCTGTACAACTGTACTACAAGACAGACTTCAATATCACACAAATAACACTAGGTTTATACATTCCATTCACATACTCAAACAGACAATAATAATGTGTTGCCACGGTCACGGAGGGCGTGCCCAGGGAGAAGGAGAGCAAGCCTAGGTGGAATATGGACGCCAGTGCCTAAACACACTACATGTACAATAATTCCTATTTCTCATACTTTATTAAAAACCACCATCACCGCTCCCGCCCTCCCAAGGCAAGCCAACCAGCACATAGTGATAGGATCCCCTGAATGACACAAACAGGAAGGGTTTTATACAAAAGGCCACACCCTTAAATAACAATGACACACACCTGGCGCAGGCAGACCAACAAGCGTGCGTTCAAAATAGGTAGACGGTTCTAACCCTTGACACTAGCAGAGTCAAAATGAGTGCATTAGCTAGCCCTTTCTTACCACGTACCTTAGTGGCCATACTCCCCCTCCGATGTTGCCATCTAGTGTACATTCTAAGTAATTGCCGACTGTTTTGGCTGTGAGTACCTCTCCTGCTAGCTGTACCCTGATGCCTGAGGACTTGCTTAGTTTCAATATAGACCCCAACAGAATTGCTTCTGTTTTGCCAAGGTGCAGAAATAACTTGTTGTCTATGAGCCATGCATGGATGTTAGTGAGCTCTACATTCATTCTGCAGTGTGGTTTAGTTTTTGTGAGACACCAGGAGTGCAGAATCCTCCTCATACAGAAACCGGTTACATGAGCAAGCATCCTTCTTTATCATTAATGTACAGCAGGAATAACAGAGGCCCTAGCATGCTCCCCTGTGGCACACCACAGTTTATGGATAGCCTCGGAGGGAAAACCATTTCCCTCTACCACTTGTTCCTTCCCCAACAAGTAGGACTCCCCCCATTCAAGAGTGGTACTGCCCAACCTCCTCTCTTCTTGTCTTAGCCGATGTGACATTTTTGGGGTCACAGACTGGCTGATTGGTTGTGTAAGCGTTCTGAAATGGCAAAATGTTTTACTATAATTTCACTGGAGCCCTTATAAACAGAGGCTCCCCAGGGGCGAAACAGAACATATTACACATCTGTGCTGTCTAATGTTGTGTACATAGAGGGGTCAGGGGATATGTCTGCTTATGGTTTCTGAACAGGAAGCACCACATCAACAAATTACAGAGCTGAAGTGTTCTGATCATTTCTCTCAAAGTAGGCGGCTTCGTTGCGAAACAACTTCATCGTTTTAGTACCAGTAATGTGCAGTCAAATGGCAGAGAAGATGTGCATACAAACAAACAACACCTGTGGGCTGGGGGAAGATTTATGGAGTCTCCCAGAGTCCAAAAGTCCCCCCCTGTTTCTGAGAAAACCTCTTGATAAATCCCTAAAAAATATTTTCTACGGATATAGTACTTCATTTTCCGATAACCCACTAGGCACAGACATCAATTCAACGTCTATTCCACGTTGGGTAAACATAATTTCATTGAAATGATGAGGAAACAAGGTTGATTCAATTTCACAGTGGGTACCCAATAGCTGATTTTCTTCCTTACACAACAACTTGATCATAACTCAAGAATGATTTCTCAAATATTAATTTCTACTTTATCCATCTTCCAAAAATTCCATGTGCATCTATTCATTCATCCATCAATTCACTCATTTATTAATTTACTTTCTGCTTTTTCTGTCGTTTCACTTAGTTATAGTGCAGTTCACTGTTTGTGAGTGTCTGCACAGTACCAGAAACCTCACTGTATCTGGTTATCTTACAATTGCTGCCCCCTAGTGAACCTCCTATCAGTCAAATGTTCTACAGTGGAGGACAGTTACTGAGGCCAGCTGCAGAGGCACACATAGCTGAGCCCAGTGGAGCTTTGCCAAGCACAAAGGCTTTGACCTCCAATGGGTCTGGGGACAGACCAGATTATGTCCCAGATAGAAGATAAACATAATTTGTCAGCATTTTTTAAAACACAAGAAAACAAACATGATCAAATTAGGACATTTTGTAATGTCAAGCAGACCCTTGAACCCTAAGTATGAGGCACCATTAAATCCTCCGTGAGAAATCATTTTGGAGACATGGTCTTTCCCACTGGGATGAGCATCTCCGTCTCCCCTGTGTGCTCACAGGCATAGTGGCTCCCCCCATCAAATTTGTTTACACCGCTAGTTTGTAGGGGATTGGGGCACAACCAAGATTGTTTGCATGGCTAGTCGTCTCTCTGACAGCTCACAGTCAAGTTTGTTTGTATGGCTCTTGTTACCAGCGAGGGGCCGAAGGTGACAGGGGTTGGAGGAGATGGCCTGATTGAGTTAGGGTTTTGCCCAGTGTGCCCATTTCATGGGCAAATGAGGGATCACTCCTCTGTGTGGTGAAAGATGTTAGCACAGACGGGGGTGCTTGTTGCTCGGTGGGACAGTGGAGGCAGACAATAGTGGTGCTTCCAGAACTGACAGCGCCTGACTGGGCCCTTTAAAACTGGCGGCAGGAGAACAGGAGATCACAGTATCAAATAGCCAAACAAATAAAAGATTGATGATAGTATCATGGCTATGTACACTGAGTTTACAAAACATTAAGAACACCTGTTCTTTCCATGGTATAGACTGACCAGGTGAATCCAGGTGAAACCTATAATCCCTTATTGGTGTCACTTGTTAAATATAACGGGTTAAAGAAGATTATTAAGACTTGAGACAATGGAGACGTGGATTATGTATGTCTGCCATTCAGAGGGTGAATGGGCTAGACAAAACAATTAAGTGACTTTGAACAGGTTATGATAGTAGGTGCTTGGCACACCGGTTTGTGTCAAGAACTGCAACGCTGCTGGGTTTTTCACACTCAACAGTTTCCTGTGTGTATCAAGAATGGTCCACCACCCAAAGGACATCCAGCCAATTTGACACAACTGTGGGAAGCATTAGAGTCAACATGGGCCAGCATCCCTGTGGAATGCTTTCGACACCTTGTAGAGTCCATGCCCGGACCCATTTAGGCTGTTCTGAGGACAAAAGGGCAACTCAATATTAGGAAGGTTCTCTAATCCTTGGTATACTCAGTGTAGAATAAAACAAGGTTTAACCTACTGCAGTTAACCTACCTCATGCATTCTCTCAGAGGCATGCTTGGTTCATTAATACATTTACTTACAGACCTGGCAACGACTATGGGCAGGTGTTAAGTTTCTTTCAACTCATTGAATGGACAGGAATTTTCAAAATGCAACTTGCTTATTGTCACGCCCTGGTCTTAGTATTTTGTGTTTTCTTTATTATTTTGGTCAGGCAATAGTGTGACATGGGTTATTTATGTGGTGTGTTTTGTCTTGGGGGTTTTGTAGGTTATGGGATTGTGGTATAGTAGAGAAGTTTAGAAAAGTCTATGGTTGCCTGGAGTGGTTCTCAATCAGAGGCAGGTGTTTATCTGATTGGGAACCATATTTAGGCAGACATATTCTTTGAGTGTTTCGTGGGTGATTGTTCCTGTCTCTGTGTTTGTTTGCACCAGAATTGGCTGTTTAGGTTTTTCACATTTATTGTTTTGTATTGTTTGTGTTCATCTTTTATTAAAGATGTATCGCAATAACCATGCTGCAGTTTGGTCCTCCTCTCCTTCACTGGAAAAAAACCTTAACACTTATAATATATTTTTTTATATACAGTAAATTCATGTGACCTTTAATTAACTGTAAATAAATGAACAGAAGAGGTCTTGCACCTGGAGAGACATCTCTGACATCTCTACCAGCCTTGAAGCTTTTTCTCTGTTATGAGTGAAAACACTAATAGTTACATAGCAGGAATATAGAGTTTACTGTACACAAAGCCCTTTGCTACATTTCCCATTGCCTGTGGGTGTGTGCGTGCTCCAGGCACCTGGGTACCATGGGGACTCTGGATCTCTGACCCCAGGGAAGTAGTGAGGAGGCTGAGCCTTGCAGCCTGGGTCAGGGCCTCTTCTATCAACCACAGATTGGTCCAATGACCACTTCATACAGGCCTCAGTCTGTCCAACACATGCATTTGGTTTGTTTTCTCAAATAGTAAATTCCCACGGCAGATAAACATCATAGGCTCAATTACTATTGTGTTTATGTATACTTAGATGGTATCTCCCTCCTTGAGAGGAAACATTCTGTATTATTTCAGCACTATAGACGTCAGTTGGATTGACATCCTGAACTATCGCTCTTCCTTCCACAGTGGCAGCACTGCAGTATATATGGACCAGATTTGACCTTTACCAGAAAATCATAAAACAGTTCGCCTTTTCACTTCTATCGTCGGATGCAGTACAGTTTGAGACACTTGGGGAAGTGAAACCTTTTGATCTCTACTCTTCTTGTCCTCATTAAGGAGATTTTCACGCTTGCTTTATCTCAGAGGATGAGCAATTGAACGCTTGATGCCCCACGAGAGCTATGATTTGTAAGAGGCCTTCAACCCACTTCCTGTCTGTTGGTTTGTTAGCAGGAAGTGAGATGACTCGTCGCATCCGGCCTGACAGTTCTTCTCTTTGTGTTCTGAGTGGGCTGTGTGTCATGAGTTACAGAGAATCAGTGACAGGAGGAGCTGGCCCTCTCTGTCGCTGTTTCTGTCTCGGTCTTTTTCTCTGTTTGACAATAATAATTGATGTCGGAACTGAGATCAGGAACAAATACTGTAGCCAATTCTCTCTGCTTAAAAGTCAGTTTTCACACGCTAATGGCACTTTCAAGTGTAACTCAAAATATTAACTGATTAATTTTGCTTAGTAATATTAGCAACATACAACATAATAACAGTGTATGTATGCCAATCTGAGATGTTGCTATCTGTGCTATGTCTACCCAGGGCATGGATGCTCTTAACAGGGGAGACACATGAGCGGTGAGAAGGACCAGGGATGTCAGCATCGCTGGGCAAGGTCATCTTCAGAGGGGAACTGGAACTGGATGTGGAGATGAAACAGCTGCAACGGACAACTTCATTAGTTTGGACTACGGGAAAAGGAGGACCGAGCACGCCCCCATTCTCATCGACGGGGCTGTAGTTGAGCAGGTTGAGAGCTTCAAGTTCCTTGATGTCCACATCAACAACAAACTATCATGGTCCAAACACACCAAGACAGTCATGAAGAGGGCACAACAAAGCCTATTCCCCTTCAGGAGAATGAAAATTTGGACCATTTTGCATGGGCTTTCAGATCCTCAAAAAGTTCTACAGCTGCACCATCAAGAGCATCCTGACTGGTTACATCACTGCCTGGTATGGCAACTGCCCGGCCTCCGACCGCAAGGCACAAAAGAGGGTAGTGCCTACAGCCCAGTACATCACTGGGCCAAGCTTCCTGCCATCCAGGACCTCTATACCAGGTACCAGGCGTTGTCAGAGGAAGGCCCTAACAATTGTCAGACTCCAGCCACCCTAGTCATAGATTGCTCTTTCTGCTACCGCATGGCAAGCGGTACCGGAGCGCTAAGTCTAGGTCCCAAAAACTTATTGTACAACTTCTACCCCCAAGCCAAAAGACTACTGAACAGCTAATCAAATGGCTACCCAGACTATTTGCATTGCCCCTCCCCCCACACTTTTACACTGCTGCTACTCTCTGGTCATTATCTATGCATAGTCACTTTAACTCTACCTACATTAACATATTACCTCAATTACCTCGACTAACCGGTGCCCCCCGCACATTGACTCTGTACTGGTACCCCCTGTATATAGCCTCGCTATTGATATTTTACTGCTGCTCTTTAATTATTTGTTATTTTAATTTCAAATAATATATTATAATAATATAATAATATAATATAATAATAATATAATAATAATAGTATATGCCATTTAGCAGACGCTTTTATCCAAAGCGACTTACAGTCATGTGTGCATACATTCTACGTATGGGTGGTCCCGGGGATCGAACCCACTACCCTGGCGTTACAAGCGCCATGCTCTACCAACTGAGCTACAGAAGGACCAAATGTTTTAGTTATCTACTTTTTACTTACCACTTAGTTTTCTTAAAACTGCATTGTTGGTTAAGGGAATGTAAGTAAGCATTTCACTGTAAGGTCTAAGATACCTGTTGTATTTGGCACGTGACGAATACAATTTCATTTGATTTGATTTGTCTTTCTCAAAGCATTGTGGGGGAACTTGATCAGTGTATCCATTGTAACTAAGGCCAGAAGGCTCAAGGTCGTTCTCTGAGTTCTCTCTGTATCTACAGCACTAGCAGGGTTACTGCAGTTAACAGGGCAGTGAATATTGCTACCTTAAAGCCTAGTGCTCAACCAGGAAAGCCAAGGAGATGTATCTTGTGTGTTTCCCTCCCTCCTTCCTACTGGCAGTTTGTCAATTGAAGTTCAAGGCCATGTGTCCCGTCAGCTGTAAGAAGCATAGACCATCCCCCTTGACCTGACTCATTACAGGCATAGGGAACTAGCATCACTCTATTGTCAACAATGATTTATCTACAGTATATGCTATCGGGTTGACACTGTGCTCACTGAAGGGGGAAGGTATAGGGTGTTTCTTGACATACATTTTTTTGCCAACCACCCACAGTGACAGTCTATCATTCTAAGTCAAGGGGGGATACCAAGTGCAGTAAGAGAGAAGGCTATACAAAACAAAAACAAAAAACAAAAATGCTTAAGAGCCATGCCTGGTTTTTAATCCTGGAGTGTTAAGTACTTTGGGTCAAAGGTCACAGTGCAGGAAGTGTTGGAATTTTCTCAGTGGTGTTACGGTGCCAGCAGCCAAGGACAGCAGGCTGCACGAAACAGGGCCTCTGTTTCAGAGGATGGATAAATGTCATGGAACAATGTCAAGTGCTCTGCAGTTTTACGCTGGAATTTGACATGGGCATGAATGTATTGTGTAACAGGTACTTTAGTTCTGTTCAGGCGATCATGAGGAGACAATGCGAGTGACGCTTGTGGTTAGGATCACACTGGCTATTCAACTGCACACAGAGGTGATGTTCTATTTAATCTCTCTCTCTCTCATACAAGCATACTGCGGAAAAATGAACATTTATAAATCCTATTTAATACCGATTATTTTCTGTATAGTCCAAGATTACATTTCAACTATATGGGCTACCATCTGTTTTGACCACACACACACACACTGCGAAAGCAGGCATTCCTGTGGGCTGTCCTCTGATCAGTTCTGTCAGACCCTCTGATTCCAGAGTAATTTCAGCAATGACATGCGGGCTGGGGTACACTTGTGACAGATATGAGGAAGATATGGTCTCTAAATATTGACACTGAGTGCACAGAAAGGTTATGATACAGTTTTGTCATTTTCACTGTAAAAAGTCAATTTGGGATGTCAAAGCCTTGTTTCAACGTGTTTATTTGATATGTTGATGTGCATTGGTAGACTACATAAGGTTTCCCAAGTACCTTGCCTTGTAGCCAAGATGTTATTGATGCATGCTAAATACATTAATTGTTTTAGAATCATTCTACCGCAAATATTGCATGTTTTCAGTAACATAATTGTCAGCATCTAGCTAGCAACGTGTTGCATTTCTAGGCAATAGTGGTTATAGTTTTTTTGCAAGAGATCCTACACCCAACTACATTCATTAATGGGACGTCGTGGGACATTCTTGCCGTGCGCCCCTCCCTGTAACCCAGTGCGCAGACTCATCACACTCCGCTGTCAGCGCAAGGCATACTGACGGTATGGCGGCAGGATACAGCAGGAAGGATGCTACTGTCGCCCGTGATGTGTCTTTCGCCAACAGAATGTGAATGGAATATCGACGGTAAAGGGAAAGGATACCGCAATAAAGGCCTGTCTCCGTGAACTCCGAGATGGCCAGGCTCGCCGACTACTTCGTGGTGGTCGGTTACGACCTCGATAAGAGAGGTGAGTTTTGGGCTAGCTATTTTCCTAAGTGCTAGCTAGCTAATGCTGGCGTATTAGCCGCGGTTCAGCCCTGGTAAACATGAGGAGGCGGAGGAAAGGGAGGCGGGGACGGACTGGGACAAAACGGCGTCCCACAGTTGTGGGGTGTCTTATCCGGCAGAGCACTGAACTATAAATCGCGGATGTCAAAGGCCTCTCGTCTGGTGTCATTTCAAACCACGAGGAAAGAGTTTGAGTCAATTTCTGCATTCCATTTTTATTGCTGTCATTCATAATTTTCATAGTCCTATCTAGCAAACGAATAACTGAAGTGAAATTGCCAGCTAACTAGCTTGGTGAAGGATTCTTGTTAGCTTGCTAGCTAACGACTTGTTGGCGGCGTTGGTTAGAGTAGACTTCTAGTTAATACGGATTTATTAAATCAACTCGTTAACTAAAGCAAAACCATTTTCTGTCTCATCGCCAAGCTAACAGGAATAAGCTAGTAAAGCAAACGTCACACATTCGTGTCGAGATTTTACATGAGGTCGAAATGATAAGGACCAGTTGGTCATTCTGAGAAGCAAAGCAAATCTTTGATTGATAAGCGTACTATTTTTTTTATTGCCAAAGGCTTGTGAACAACTAACGTATGTTTTAGAAATGAAAGTATTGTTGGTTGTTTTCTTTGTCTGTTTTTGTTTGTGGACTAACCTAGATGGCTTTGCCCCTCCCCAAGCAACTTGAACCAGAGTGACCGGATCCGAGCCCAGTAGATGCTCAGTTTTCTTCCTGTTGTGTTTCGGACGCTGAGCGTTTGGGACCGTTATCTGACGCCCCCCCGGTTTGTGCGGTGTCCTAGATCTGTGCGGTATAATGGCCTGTTCACCATTAAATATTAAAGCCGCTTTATCCGATGAATATATTAAGCTATTTGGAAACTTGTTACGTCATTTATTTATAGAATGGATTCTGTTTATGACTTATTTAGATGGAGCATGCAGAAACATCGTAGCATGACAAGTTCTCAGCGTCTAAAATCAAGCAAGAACTGGCTTGTGTACTTATTTCTTGGTTGGAATGTTGAGGTTGGACAACAGAACATTTAGTTTTTCTTTGCATACATTTAATGCATGTCTGTCTTTGAAGGGGCCAATCCCTGCAAGGTTGAGTGGCAGGATGTTATGATGTGGACGTTGCACACACTGCAGAATGTCTCTCCTTCCTGTATCTACCCTGCTGTTCTTGCTGCTGAATGCAGACTAGGCCTGTAAAGCATCTGGGAAGCAGACTGTAAAACCCCAAGCGCTGAGGTGATCAAGGAGAAACGAGGCCTACGCACACAATAAAAAATCATGACTCGGGATTATGATTTGTCTGTCGTTGAAACCCTTTTACAGCAGCCCAATGCTTAATAAATACATGCATAGTAAATAACTTGCTGCAACATATGCATCTGACATTTTATTCTTTAAAGTATGCATTTTACTTTTCAGCAACACAAGCTTATTTTAGTCTTACCCCCTGTTCCTGAACACTGACCCCATACTCATTACCTAAAGTGGCTACCCACTCTTCTGCAATCAGATCGATACTCCAGTTTGATACTCTTTTTCTGTTAGGCTGACGCATGCTCCCAGGGGCAATGCCATTGTCTTCTGACATCATTCTCGCATACCAGAGAGAGCTTGGTGCTCCCTGACATTTTGACAGAGCTGTAGTCCTGCCATGTCCTGAAAGCACAGATGTGGAGGTGTTGCTTCATCTGTGTTTTGACTGACACACATTTACACAGGCCTGGAATGTTTCACAACTGCTGACTAACAGGTTGGGTGTGTGAGATCATCTGTGTTTGCAAGTTACTTCCACTGTCTGAGTTGAAACATCACTGTATTTCTAGAGAAGATGCTTCCTGGGGGATTACATCCTCAACATAACATTCAGGGATGGAGAAAAGCTTTTACCTGCATACACCCATCCTTTTAATTGTATGTGACCATGCTTAGAATTAGAGTCGACAGTGTACAATGTAAAGCATTCATCAGTTGAATTATTAGAAGAGGATATCCAGAGAAACAAAACCTCTCTACACCCTGTGGGGCAGGTTTTGCTACTGTACTGTTTACAGTCAATGTTGTGGTTATAGGGCACGCCCCTGTCCTGATGACCACTGCCTACAACTCCCATTCACACACCCCATTACTAAGGTCACTAAGGTGTCAGGTAGCCTGATAGTTGTGCTCAACCCAAACTCTCATCGATCAGATAGACTTCACATGGGGAGCCAAAATGGCCGGGATATGGTCAGCCTGACTGGGGCTTCTTGTGTAGCTCTGTTTTGACAGCCGTCCCCTTTTGTGCTGAGAACACTGCGGCGAATCGGATACTCCGTCCGCGGGACTCCCGGCCCAAGCAGGAAATAGGAGAGAGGACTCTTGGGAGATGTTTAGAGCGAGAATCCAGGTTGTCCCTCTGTTGTGTGTCTGTGTTCTATGAAAACTGGGAGAGGAGGAGGGGGGGTTGTGTTCTCATGTGGGTGGGGAGCTGTATGTAATTTTGTGGAAGCCAAGATCTCATTCCATGATCAGCCACAACACACACACTGCTCTCCGTTCTGACCCCTTTTCTACTTCCCTCCCAGGCAGCTGGAGGAGTGTTACTGTTTGTGTATGCAGCAGTGGGGGACTAGACAGAATGCACAGCAGTTGTTTTTCACCCAGGAGTGACAACTCTGGCACTGTGAGAGAGCCTGGACCAGAGCTCAGCGTTGTGCCTCCGCTCCCTTTACAACAGCATGCAGCTCAGCTAGAGGTATAGAGGAGAGAAACATGAAGAATGCCACCTACTGTAGTATTGTCCAATTCATTATAAAACAAAATACCTATCAGCGACAAGTGAGCAGCATTCTTGTCATTGACAGCCAGGAGATTAACCCAATGCTTCTTTAGGTCAGGTGCATAGATATGCCTATATTTTGCTGGATGATTTGAATTAGCTTTACATTTAGAGACTGCCAGAGTGAGACTGAAACACCACAACAACCATTGCAGCGGAAAAGGACATGAGAGAGAGGAGTGCTGGGATCTTGCCAGCACTCCTCTCGTCTCGATCTGTGGGCTACCACTTCCCCCCCTGGTTCTAGAGCAGGCCAGGGTGCAGCCACTCAGGGCTTCCAGAAATAGACCTCACAATCTGTCTTTCATAGGGGACGGGGGTGCTGCTGGAAGGGGGACAGAGCTGTGTGTGTGTGTCGGAATGTCTCTACCATGGGACTCGTCATGCCATGGTATCTTGGTAACGTTAGTGCTTCCCTGTCTGTTAGGCTGTAAACAAACACTGCTTGTCTCAGTGTGAAACTACACTGAATACTGGCTGGTCTGGTGTCTCTCTGGGCTTGTGCCGGATACTTCTCTCCCTGCAGACATGATGTAAAGTGACTCTCTGGTCCCTGCTCTGACCTGGATGTAAGCCTACTGCTCTTCTAGTGAAGGACTTTTGTTTATGTCCCTGCCCCAGCCCAGGGCTGTGTGCTTGTGTGTGCGTGTGACTGTTTCATCGCTGTCTGTCTGCTGAAATGAATGCTCCTTGTTCAGGAGGCAGACGAGTGCCCCAGGGCCCTGCAGCCTGACCCCAGTGACCCACTTCTAGAAGCTAGTGATGGGGATAAAAATGGATACAGTTACATATTGGGATATTATTTGACAATACATTTTATTGCTTTGCAAATTTCACAATATTATTTTTGCGCTAGTAGGCTGTACCTGCACCAATACGCCAGTATTTTTCCTTCATAGCTTGTTCTCAATCTACTTCTTAAATAGGGAGTCAATTGTTTAGAATCGCATTACATATTGTATTGGCACATAAATATTGTAATACTATTCTATCGTGAGGTCTCGGGCAATTCCCAGCCCTGCTTTGCTTTGATGGTCTTCCCATGGAATTTGGAGAATTTATCCCCCTCACCCTTCCTCTCCTCCTGCTGTTACCCCTCAGGGCAGGACTGGGGCAATCCTGTTCCCAGTCAGCCTGGGATTAGAGGAGTAATCGTTCCAATCCCCCCAGGGTATATCAGCGGTGGGACTAGATTGTCTCTTAGGCCAGTACAGTTTTATCTATGATCAAGACCCCCTTCTTCATCATGGCCACCAGATTATAATTCCTTTCTTTGATGGCACACTGTGTTTGGCCTAATCCCGCACACAGCATCTGATTGGTTGAAAGGGACAGAGGAAGCAATGCTGATTGGTCTTGGGCCGGAAAAGGTTGCTCCTGATTAATGATTATTAATCTCTGGTGAATGGATGATTACATTTTATTTTTTTAACAGTTGTCAACCCCACCCCCTTCCCTCTCCCAGAGAAAGCTGTTTGATTTCTGGGTTCCGGATTATTACTGTGTGTTGTTCACCCCCACCCCTACTGTTTTTTGTATGCACCCATCCTTGTAGGTCACTCCAGATATGATTGTCTATTAATATGCAAATGTACTGTGTTCCTCAAAGTGTGGTCCACTGGCTCTTTTCTCTGTGTCTCTATACCAGTCTTTCTACTTGGAAGCATTTTCCAGTAGCGCCGGCTAATCAGCGGGATACAGACTCATTTTCAGCAGGCTGTTTGTACGTTTGTCCGTACGTTAGTCACACGTGATAGCTGACACGATTTTGACGAAACTTGGAGAATGATGCGTCTTGCCATATAGATATGGCATTTACAAAATTACACACATTTTCCAGGTGGTGATTCTATAACGATATTGAAAATGCAAACTTTGAAAGGACCTAAACTCATGAAATTTGGTACAGATGTCCTTCTCCTCACAAGGAACACATTTATCCCAATGTCCGATAAGGTCTGCCATTATGGTTCAGAATTTCTTGAAAAACACTTAAAACACTACTCTTCTGGCACCTAATGACCGATCTGCACCAAACTTGATATGTGGCATCTATGGACAACGGTCTCTCGACGCAATATTTTCCAGACTAGTACCTAATGAATGATGCATCATGCCATAGAGATTTGTCATTTACCAAATTACAAGGATTGTCCCGAAGGGGGCTGTTGCATCATTCGTGGGGGACGACCTGTTTACTGTTGCCATTTTATTAAGTAGGCTACTTTTCATTTAAGTTTCAATTCTCTAGTCCGTCAAGCCATCGCCCGCTAGAAAGAAAGATCATCTTCTAGTGATCTATTGATAGGATAGGTGCCTGTCGGTCACAAAGCGAGCGATGACAGGGAAATGCAGTCTGTTTTCTGTCCTGCCTCCTGGTACAATTTGTGTGTGCTGTGTTTGGTTGCAGTCAACCAACTTTACACAGAGGAGGGAGAGAGCATGATGCTCGTGAATTTGCACGTCCCCATGTAATGTAAGCAGTAACGATGAGAGAAGTGACCATATACACGTGGATAGGTATACGCCCACTAAAAACCACTTAGCACCTCGAGTGATGGAGTAGCCACTATTAACCACAAAAAATGAGTGATGTAGGCGAAAACAGTGGCAGTGATAGCCATGGAGAAAAAAACAGCTTCCAACAAAGAAATTATTGATTAAAAGGGTTAAACTGTTTCAGTAATTTGGAAGTGGTTTGGCTTTTTGAAGTCCGACAAAGAGCAGAGCAATCAATGTTCGATGTAAATTGTTCCGTAGACAGGTGGCTACGAAGTCTGGTAATACATCAAACCTTTTTCAACATCTGAAGCAAAATCACTCTTTGGAACATGCAGAAAGTTTGAGTTTGTGCCTTGGTATTTATAAACGCCCATCAAGCACCAGCCAATCTAGGGATGTTTGCAAGCAAACCTTGAAAAGACAAAGACATCACAAATGCTATTATGCATTGCATTGGACATGCTACCAATTAGCACAGTCGAAAAGGAAGGTTTCAAGATGCTTATCAATTTAATTGACCCCAGGTACGTGCTCCCTGGCCGCAAACATGGAACATTTTTCCTTGAAGTATAATTTTATGTGTAGCTCACATAATTTAAAAAAATGTCACCTTTATTTAACTAGGCAAGTTAGTTAAGAACAACTTCTTATTTACAATGACGGCCTATTGGGGAACAGTGGGTTAACTGCCTTGTTCAGGGGTAGAAGGACAGATTTTGTCAGCTCGGGGATTCGATCTAGCATCCTTTCGGTTACTGGCCCAACGCTAATTATCGTTATCGAATGAAAAAATATATAGATATCGTGATCATTTATTTGCCATATCGCCCAGCCCTAGTTACGTATCGTAATATTGTTATGGGTGCTATATCGTGCCCTTCGTCACCACAAACGACTTCACATCGTAGACCTCAATACAATAGAATTATGAGAATTGCAATACATATCGCATTATCACTTATTTAGTGATAATATCGTATCGTGAGGTCCCTGGCAATTCCCAGCCCTAGTGAGTGAATCTTCTATCCCTCAGTTTACTTGCTTTAAGTGAAGGGTAGGGAGAGATGTTTGATAAATTTGATTGCTGTAAATCTATTGTTTGAATTTTCTGAGCCACCCACCCCCATCCCACTCATTGGGAGCCATAGGCCTTCTATCTGTTGTGGTCAATCTCCGTGGTGAATGCCCTGTGTAACAGCTCTCCCCATAGTCACTCTGTTCTCTGTTAACTTAGGGCCAGGCGTCCTGTGAGCGGGTCACCTGTCGACAACTGAAATTGAAATTGGAGGGCGCACAATTCAAATAAATAATCATAAATTATGGATATTAAACATCTAGATTCTAGATACATACAAGTGTCTTATATTGGTTAAAAGCGTACATTCTTGTTAATCTAACTGCATTGTCCGATTTACAGTAGGCTTTACAGTGAAAGCATGCCATGCGATTGTTTGAGGACGGCGGGCCACATCAAAATATTTTTCAACCAGCACAGGCTTCATAAAATCACAAATGGCGATGAAATATTTACCCACTTTTTGAAAATCTTCCTCTGATTTGCAATCCCAAGGGCCCCAGCTACAACATGCATGGTCATTTTGTTAGATAAAATTCTAATTTATACCCCAAAAAGTCTGTTTAGTTGGTGCCATCGATTTGAGTAATCCACTCGTCCAACATGCAGAGAAAGGAATCCAAAAAGCTACCGCTAAACTTTTTTAAACTCTCTGGCGCAGGCGTTCAAGACGTTCATCTTTAAGCCGATGTATAACACTTGTATTTTTTATTTATGTTTATTATGACCATTTCTGTATTTTGAATTTGCGCCAAATTCAAAATACAGAAAGGGTCATAATAAACATAAATAAAAAATACAAGTGTTATACATCGGCTTAAAGATGAACTTCTTGTTAATCCAGCCACTTTGTCAGATTTCAAAAAGGCTATACGGCGAAAGCATACCATGCTTACAAAAGCATACAAGCATTTTACAACCAAGTAAAGGAATTACAAAAGTCAGAAATAATCACTTAGCTTTAAAGATCTTTATATGGTTGCAGTCACGAGTCCCAGCTACACAAATGTTTGTTTTGTTCGACAAAGTCCCTCTTTTATATCCCAAAAACTCAGGTATGTTTGCATGTTTTGTTCAGTAATCCACTGAACAAAACGGCGGTCAAAACATGCAGACGAATACATCCTAATAGTACCGGTAAAGTTCGTTGAAACATGTCAATGTTTATAATTAATCCTCAGGTTGTCAATTGTCTAAATAATCGATAATATTTCAACTGAACAATAGCATATTCAATAGAAAGGAAAAACAATGAAGGTCACGCGCGCAAACCAGCTCTGCATTCTTCCTCAGTCCACTGACAGAAAGGTCTCATTCTTCTTCATTTTTCAGAAAACAAGCCAGAAACAATGTCTAAAGACTGTTGACATCTAGTGGAAGCCATAGGAACTGAAATCTGGGTCCTAACCCATTAGGTTTTCTATAGGCATTAAATTGAAAAGTACCCGCATAAAAACAAAAATCCCACTTCCTGGATGGATTTTCCTCAGGTTATACTCGCATATATTATTTTAACAGTCTTGTAAACTTTAGTGTTTTCTATCCACATCTACCATATGCATATCCTAGCTTCTGGGCCTGACTAACAGGCAGTTTACTTTGGGCACGCTTCTCATCCAGATGTCGAATTACTGCCCCCAAGCCATAAGAAGTTAAAACAAGTCAAAATACATTTCTATTCAATCCTCAGGTACCCTAAAATGTAATTAAACAATAATATTTCATACGGAAAGAAGTATGTTCAATAGAAAAGCTAAATTAGCAAGTGAGTATCCTCTTCGTCGCGCGTGCGCACAAGACTGATTTCCAACTCTGACTCCATGTACCAAAACTCAAAATGAAACAAGCTTGAAACCTTGAACAAAGACTATTGACATCTAGTGGAAGCCATAGGAATTGCAATCTGGGAGCTGGAATTGCATAGGACCCATAGCTTTCCAATGAAAGAGCATGGGTTCTCAAAAAAAACAAAAAAATCTGGTTGGTTTTTCTTTGGATTTTCTCCTACCATATCAATTGTGTTATAATCTCATAAATTATTTTAACATTTCTACAAACTTCAAAGTGTTTTCTATCCAATGGTACCAATGATATGCATATCCTGGCTTCTGGGCATGAGTAACAGACAACAGTTTACTATGGGCATGTCAGTCAGACAGGAAATGGAGGAAAAATAGACCCTAGCCTGAAGTTTTAAAGACCGCACCAATAAATATATACATTTATTAAACTTCACAAAGAGATTGAAAAACTATCCAGTCACTTTTTCAAAATACCTCTGTGTAGGGTATATATTGTATACCGCCCTAGCCTTGTTGATGATCCCTGCTCTAGAAGTCACTGACCACTACAGGCCTAAAAACGGTAGGCTATTGCCGTTAGCATAGCATAGCACTGTGCGAACATGCTGAAGAGTGTCACTGATTAAAGTTGGAGATATTTGGATCCCTTCCCCCCTAGTCTTTCTGCATACAGCTGTGATGTAAATGTGATATGTGGGCAACACTAGTTTAGTAGCTTGTCACCTAACAGACTGTGCTGCTGCTGCTGGCTGGCCAGGAGTGTGTTGTGCGTGAGTAGTTCAATGTGTGTGCGTGTGTGTGCCATGCTCCACAAGGAATGTGACGCTCAGTTCTCCCCAAACCTGACCCCATCCAAGATAAGTGAAAGCCAAAACACTCTTTCTATACCAGGGCACTAAGGGCTTTGAGACAGGGCAGGTAGATACTGTAGGCTGCTGTATTTCCATACCGGTAATGTAGAAAAGACAGGGGATCAAATGGAGAAGTTTGATACAGAACAGGCACTTAGTTTGGTATTAGAAAAAAGTCTGACCTCTGACTTCACAGTGCTTAGATTCATTGGAAAGTTTACACGTGTGTGTGTGTGGGTGTGTGTGTGTGTGTGTGTGTGTGTGGGTGGTCGGTCATTGCCAGAAAGTAGTAGAGTAGGAGGAGAAGGAAACAGACCTCAGAGACAAGTGCAGACGACTGCAAAGGAAGCGAGTAATTTAAAAAAATATATATGTTTATCAGTTGACCATATTTGGAGGTGAACAGTGACCTTGACTGTTTTGCTGCAAAACAAAAATGGAAAAGTTAAAGTGAATACTTGTTGGCCACATCTCTTGTCTGAATGGTACCATATTCTCAATGATTTGCACAACTTTTGACCAGGATGTGCATTTTGGGTTACCTACATAGGGTGCCATTTGGGGGACAACCTTCTCTCTCGCTCTCGTATTTCCTCTCCTTGAAAGGCTGTGTTTTTGTTTGGGGAGGGGGCTGACTGAGGGGGCTATACGTTTAGCAGGAAGGATGTTTTTTTCCACAAAGAAAATGACCCTCATGGTCACTATGGCAATGGCGGTTTGCATTTTTGGTCTGTCTGCAAGCCAGTGTTGGTTGCTAGTAGAGATTGCTTTAAAATGGATTGGGCTAATCTTTTTTTTTGCCTAGTGATTATTTTTTCCCCCTGCTGACTACTATTTACAAATTCTGGGGGAAAAAAAACATTATAGAGATATTTGGATTCTATTTATTTATTTATTGCCATACTCTCCAGTGACCTGTCACATTGCATCCCACCCAGTGTCTGAGCCAAGTAGAGGTCTGGGCTTGCACTGCTACTTTTAATCAGAGAGAGTGACTCTCACTTATTCATATTACACATCAACACTGTGTGTGTGTGTGTGTGCAGCATAGAGAGAGGACAGTGTGAGTGGGTGTGGTGATAGGCTTGAAAATGATATCATGTTGTTTATGTGTGCGAGGGAGAAAGAGTGCATAGTGCATCGGGCCTGTAATGGATCCACTTCTCTGGCCATGTGTGGTTTGGCCTCAGGAGCCTGAAAAATGCAGAGCTGCACAGTGCAGTAACCATGTCACGCTAACCTTGTTAGTGTCCTGCTGTCTTTTTTTTTTATCGGGTCGATACATATTTGATCATGTTGAAACTATAAAGATTAGATAAAATCATGACATGTGCTAAGGATAAGTGATGTAATGTGACGGCAGGCACCAGAGCAGCTCCCCTCCTGTCACCATTTTAACCTGTCAGTTGCAGTAACCATGGTAACCAACTGTCACATCATGGTGGTTTGGAGACGAAAGCGAGAAGCTGTTGTCTGTTCTGATGCCAAGAACACAACATGCACAGAGAGCCGTTATCAGCCTTCCATCAAATCTAATTTGATTGGTCTTTCACATTTAGTAGATGTTATCGTGGGTGTAGCAAAATGCTTATGTTCCTAGCTCCAATAGTGCAGTAATACCCTTGACTGTCCATCCAAGACAATGATAATTTTCAGTCTACAGCCAGTCACTATTCCAACTTGTATATTCTCCAAGATCACTCTGTGTTTCATGGTCATCTAAGACAGGGTTTCCCAAACTCAGTCCTAGGCCCCCCCACCCGGTGCACATTTTGACTTTTGCCCTAGCACTACACAGCGTATTCAAATAACCAACGCATCGTCAAGCTTTGATTAATTGACTCAGCTGTGTGGTGCTAGGGCTAAAACAAAGGGCCCTGGGGCAGTTTGGGAACCCCTGATCTATGGCCGCCATCTCAGCATAGGACCCCTTCCCAACTTCAACTCCGTCCCTGCTTCACCAGTTTCTTACCTCTTTTTAAATATTTTTTTTATTTGACCTTTATTTTACGAGGCAAGTCAGTTAAGAACAAATTCTTATTTTCAATGACGGCCTAGGAACAGTGGGTTAAATGCCTGTTCAGGGGCAGAACGACAGATTTGTACCTTGTCAGCTCGGGGATTCGAACTTGCAACCTTCCGGTTACTAGTCCAACGCTCTAACCACTAGGCTACCCACCTTTCTCCACCTATCTAGCCCACTCCCTTCCTCTCTTTCTCCACCTCCAGTAGTTTTTACCCAACAGCATGTCCTGCTGATAGTAGTGTGTCTGATATTCCCTCACGCTGCCCGGCTCAGTTCACATTCCAGTCACGCTCCAGTCTGAATGCTCTGCAAGGAAACCCTGCTCTTACATCAGACTCTGTTACTTCGTCACCCAGGAGACAACTAAAGTCTAGTCTACCTGACTGTCCACGTTGGCCCGGACTCACTCTGCTGAGGTTTCACTGTTGATAAGCTCACATAGTTGTGCCTGAGCCAAGACAATCAGGGTCTCTCACCATATCTAATTTAGGCCCAAGAGCCCAGTTTTGAGAGTTCCTGCCTGTAACACACCTGATTCAATGAATCAACTGGGCTTTTGATGATTAGTGGAATCAGTTGTGTTAGTGCAATGCTGGAACAAAAGCCTGCACAGTCCCTGTGGGTACCCTGGAGTTAGGACCAGGAGTGAGAACTCGGGTTACTATGATGTCTATACAGGTTACTATGGTCTCTACAGGTTACTATGGTCTCTATACAGGCAATCTCCATGTCAGCTTTCTTTCTAAGGGGAGGTCTAAAGAACTTAGAACTATGGTCAGGGCTGCCACCAACACGTCAGGTGTCGAGTGGCTACTTCTACCTTGTGATGCAAGGGGAAACACTACAGTACTGTCTAGTGGCTACTTCTACCTTGTGATGCAAGGGAAACACTACAGTACTGTCTAGTGGCTACTTCTACCTTGTGATGCTAGGGGAAGCACTACAGTACTGTCTAGTGTGAAACATTTCCTCTTCTCTGGAAGAGCAGAACCACCCGGTCAACACTTAACATCGCTAACTTTCTCACCTTGTGACCACGGACCAAAATAAACATCACCTGCTCATAGTTTCACTTCACCTCCACCGTGTCACAATTAGTGTGTCACTGGGCCTCTCGCAGGTTTTATTTATTTAAATTTTACCTTTATTTAACTAGGTAAGTCAGTTAAGAACAAATTCTTATTTTCAATGACGGCCTAGGAACAGTGGGTTAACTGCCTGTTCAGGGGCAGAACGACAGATTTGTACCTTGTCAGCTCGGGGGTTTAAACTTGCAACCTTAAGGTTACTAGTCCAACGCTCTAACCACTAGGCTACGCTGCCACCCCAGCGGCCTCTCGCAGGTGGGTGCTACTGATCAATGGCCTGCAAACCTCACTTATGAAAATATCTGCGTGTTAAAAGTTCACCAGGCATAGGCCTAACTTTAATTTTGACATGCTGCTGCCAACTGTCTCTCCAGAACTGTAGCTATGATTCATATTTCAAATCATTATAATTTTGTTTGTGTTTGCAGTTAACACCCTCTACTGTAAATGTTGATAGTGCCTCCAGGGCCTAAGGTCTAGGGCCTGTTCTTTTCCCATCAACCATACTCTAAATGGTTCAACCTTCACCTACAGGGAGAATTAACTGAGGATTATGCAAGGGCTCCTGCTTGTGCCACCGCTCACCAAAAATGTAGGTTTTGAGAATAACAGTTGCAAAATCATAGGTAAAGGCCAAAACCAATAGCAACAGCCACTTTAAAGGGGTAATCTGCAGTTGCTACCATCATCTTTTGATTAATAAATGAATGATATACTTAGTACCAATTGATTCTTGAAGAATGTAACTTATAAAAGACTCATAAGCTTAGTTAAACTGTCGTACCCCATCAGAACCCCAAATATATGCTTGTTTTACGTCAATGTTTGTAAACAAAGTAAAACACTATATAGCCTCAACATGGTTGTAACTATAATGTTGATATCACAGATGGTCAGTCCTTGCATCCATATCTCTGTCTATGAATTTGAGAGCGGTTGCATTTTTTCAGCCCCATCCCGAATATTATTACCGAAAAAACTATTGTTTCAACTGCTGATTGTCACTGTAAGGCAAACAGTAATGTTTAATCATTTATATGACCATGCCATTGACATTGCTCTAGTACCTGGTGCCACCCTGTGCTGGCCAAGCCTGGTACACCTTTGTAGCACAGACCTTTCTAGGGACCAGGTCCCTTTGAATGTTTTAGACTTGCAGACAGTTGCCTGTCTATTGTTTCCTGGTTAAAAAATGTTGTCCATTAAAATAACATCAAATTGATCAGAAATACAGTGTTGACATTGTTAATCTTGTAAATGATTATTGTAGCTGGAAACAGGAGATTCTTTATGGAATATCTACATAGGCGTACAAAGGCCCGTTATCATCAACCATCACTCTTGTGTTTCAATGGCACGTTGTGTTAGCTAATCCAAGTTTATAATTTTAAAAGGCTAATTGATCATTAGACACCCTTTTGCAATTATGTTATCACAGCTGAAAACTGTTTTTCTGATTTAAAGAAGCAATAACACTGGCCTTTAGACTAGTTGAGTATCAGCATACTTTCTTCTGTAACTCGTCAGTCTATTCTTGTTCTGAGAAATGAAGGCTCTTCCATGCGAGAAATGACCAAGAAACTGAAGATATCGTACAACGCTGTGTACTACTCCCTTCACAGAAGAGCACAAACTGTCTCTAACCAGAATGGAAAGAGTGGGGGGCCCGGTGCACAACTGAGCAAGAGGACAAGTACATTAGTGTCTAGTTTTAGAAACGGACACCTCACAAGTCCTCAACTGGCAGCTTTGTTAAATATTACCCGTAAAACACCAGTATCAACCTCAAACGTGAAGAGGTGACTCCGGGAGGAAGCTGCCATTTGAGGACTTGTGAGGTGTCTGTTTCTAAAACTAGACACTCTAATGTACTTGTCCTCTTGCTCAGTTGTGCACCGAATATCTACCTATGTAGATATTCCGTTTAAAAATCTGCCGTTTCCAGCTACAAGAGTCAATTACAACATTAACAATGTCTACACTGTATTTCTGATCAATTTGATGTTATTTTAATGGACAAAATTTTTTGCTTTTCTTTCAAACACAAGGACATTTCTAAGTGACCCAAATCTTTTGAACGGGAGTGTATATTGTCATGGTAAGCTTCATTACATTGCAGGCTTCTCGGCTCTGTTGTCCAGTACATAGACTGTTGTTATGACAACCATGTTTATTTGAACAGTGGTTTGTTTTTGTGCAGTGGGTGTGTGCATACATGCTCTTCCATGATTCTCTATGCAAAACTATAGTGAAAGGACTCTTTTTTTTCCTATTTTTAAATGAAGTGAAGGAGCCAATCACGTGAGTGTTTTAAAGCGGTGATATCCCACATAGACAGAACCAGCAGCAGAGAGGAGATCCATTAGCAATACCTCTGAAACACTATAAGCATCCCTAAATGTGTGTGTGTGTGGTCCTCCATGCCATGTATTAATGGAAATCCTAAGAGCCTGTTCTGTTTCGCTAACTCAGCAACATAAATATCCTGAAATGGCACCTGGGAATGTTGGAACCTGAGTGAGACTTTAGTATTCCACCATCAGCACTCAGGGAGTCAAGGAAAGTCAGCTTGAGTGTCCCGTTCCAGATGGCTGGCTGAGCACACTGCCACTGACAATTCATCATATGTTCTCTGATAGGCTGAGGGAGAGTCGGGGATGGAAATAAGAGGGGGAGTATGATGGAAAAGAGGAGGAGAGACACTGGAAGTGATGGGTAGGCTGACTCCGGTACAGTGATGGAATGTACACTGACAGACTAACCGTGCACTTTCCACCAGACGCGGTGTCTGCAGGAGAATTTCGGGGGGACATTAATTAACAATATGCAAACAATGTGTGTTTAGCTTTTCAATGCTTCAGATGTACAATGACAAGGGCGCGTTGCACATGCCCGTAAGGCCACTAATGCCATCATACTGTGGGCCTATGGCTGACAGCCCTGACTATTATGTTGCTATCACAGGAGGTTGGTGGCATCTTAATTGGGGAGGATAGGCTCGTGATAATGACTGGAGCAGAATGGGTGGAATGCTACCATACATCAAACACATGGTTTGCAGGTGTTTGATGCCATTCCATTAGCTCCATTCTCCCCTCCGCAGCCTGTTGTGGTTCCTGTTGACTCTGTCGGTCTTCATAATTTTCCCCTCTAGGATAAATAATGACCTCCCGTAAAATCTAACTAGCTAGTAGACTACTCTCTCCCTTTCTGGCAGCTGAAGAGTCAAATCCGTTCAACCTCCTCCATGCCTGTTATCTACACATGCATTTGCAGCATGTGTTTTTAATTTACAATGAAAAATACACCAAGATAATAAGCTAAAATTAAGTTAGCTAGGTGATGATATTTATCTTAGCTATACAGTATGTCAGGTTGGCTAGCTAGCTAGCACCTCATTGCCCTAAACACAGTGGCCTGCTGTAGCCAGCTAGCTACTAGGCGACATTCTGTTAGCTGTCTGAAAGCGCTTAAGAAAACACATCGCACCGAAGTATGGTGTGCTGTTTGTCTGGCCACAAATGTTTGCTTGCTGACTACACAGTGTATTTAAGGGACCACCCGCCTGGGCATCTGACTGTTGCCATTTTTTTCCGTTTTGAAAATTATAGCCGCCACTTTGTTCAGAAGTGCTACGTACTCTCGGCCGGCAAACACTTGAATTGTGTCTGTGCCTTAAGGCAGACTCCTTCCCTCAGCTCTGCTTGGTAATATCACCGTTACCAGATGCAGGATGTCCTGCACCCTGGCTTTGTACTCAGTGCCATAAACCAGCACTCTTATCTGCACTATATAGCCAAGTTAACGTTATTCATTGTGTATTTATTCCTTGTTTTTTTTTAACCTCTTACCTCCACCCGACACGCAGGCGTCCCATCTAGACATCTGGAAATGCAAATGCGCTACGATAAATGCTAATAGCACTCGTTAAAACTCAAACGTTCATTAAAACACACATGCAGGGTACTGAATTAAAGCTACACTCGTTGTGAATCCAGCCAACAAGTCAGATTTTTAAAATGCTTTTCGGCGAAAGCATGAGAACCTATTATCTGATAGCATGCAACACCCCTAAAGACCCGCAGGGGACGTAAACAAAATAATTAGCATTGTCGGCGCTACACAAAATGCAGAAATAAAATCTAAAACATTCATTACCTTTGACCATCTTCTTGGTTGGCACTCCTAGATGTCCCATAAACATCACTATTGCGTCTTTTTTCCCCCGATTAAATCGGTCCATATATAGCCTAGATATCGATCTATGAAGACTGTGTGATCAAGGAAAAAAACAGCATTTTATAACGCAACGTCATTTTTTAAAATGAAAAGTCGACGATAAACTTTCACAAAACACTTCGAAATACTTTTGTAATGCAACTTTAGGTATTAGTAAACGTTAATAATCGATCAAATTGATCATGAGGCGATGTATATTTTATAGCTGTACGTCTTGAAATAATGTCAGGATAAATCTCAACCAAAATATCCGGTCCGTTTGACCAAGAAACAAATCTTAGGCAAATGACAAGACTGTTGACATCGTGTGGAAGCTGTAGGTATTGCAACCTCTGCTCCAGGTAATGTGGTTTCTATTCAACAATACATTCAAGTGGCGCATTGATATATTTTCCAGTTTTCAGTGATGAGATTTTCCTGCGCTTTTCGATGAAACGCACGTTCTGTTATAGTCACAGCCGTGATTTAACCAGTTTTAGAAACGTCTGAGTGTTTTCTATCCACACATACTAATCATATGCATATACTATATTCCTGGCATGAGTAGCAGGGCGCTGAAATGTTGCGCGATTTTTAACAGACTGTTTGAAAAAGTAGGGGGTAGGATCAACAGGTTAATGGGGGCTGGGTCAGCTTTAATATTGCAGATTGTGGTTTTATTCCTTCGGTTACTTTTTTTCTACTATTTCTCTTGTTTCTCTGCATGGTTGAGAAGGGCCCGTAAGGAAGCATTTCACTGTTAGTCGACACCTGTTTACGAAGCATGTGACAAATACAATTTAGATTTTATTCTATCCACCCCAATCACTGCCCAAGGCTGATAGCATATCTCAACCTTGTGGCAGAGGAATCACTCAGGGTGTGTACCTGACTGTGTCTGTTATGGTAACTGTCGTCTATTGTGAAAGGTTATTATTATCAAAGGCCATTTTAGGTCACTGTAAGTTTGTATGGAGGGAAATGTTACTACTGGGCCCAGTTACTCCATTTCCACTGAAGATTTACCCTGGCTCCTGGGACTCACTGGGCCATGGTCTCAGTTGACCTGCTCTGACTTGGGGCCAAGGAAGCCCTAGCTTTGTAAATGCAATTTCCCTAGTATAACATCAGGATGTCTGCATTTATTAGAGGTCAACCGATTAATCGGAATGGCCGATTAATTAGGGCCGATTTCAAGTTTTCATAACTATCAGAAATCTGTATTTTTGGACACCGATTTGGCCGATTTTTAATTATATATATTTTTTTACACCTTTATTTAACTAGGCAAGTCAGTTAAGAACACATTCTTATGATGGCCTAGGAATGGTGGGTTAACTGCCTGTTCAGGGGCAGAACGACAGATTTGTACCGTGTCAGCTCGGGGGTTTGAACTCGCAACCTTCCGGTTACTAGTCCAACGCTCTAACCACTAGGCTACGCTGCCGCTGATGTATTATATTCATATATTATGTAATATATGAATATATGAAGTGTTCATTCAGTATGGTTGTAATTGTCATTATTACAAATAAATGTAAAAAACAAAGTGTCCAATTTAATCGGTATCGGCTTTATACAGGGTTTACAAAACATTATGAACACCGGTTCTTTACATGACAGACTGACCAGGTGAATCCAGGTGAAAGCTATGATCTCTTATTGATGTCACTTGTTAAATGTCCTTTGGGTGGTGGACCACTCAGCCAACTTGACACAACTGTGGGAAGCATTGGAGTCAACATGGACCAGCGTCCCTGTGGAACACTTTCGACACCTTGTAGACTCCATACCCTGACAAATTGAGGCTGTTCTGGGGGGGGGGGGTCGGTATTAGGTGTTCTTACTATTTTGTACACTGTGTATATTGTGAATCACCCATATGTTTGAAAAAAATCAAGATATGATTTTTTAGGCCATATTGCCCAGCCCTAGACTAGTTGCATTGCAAACACAGATGTGTGAACACTGGCCAGCCCACGTGCACGTAGCAACAGACGGGTACGGTCAAATATTCTACCTTAGACCGATTATTGGTCTCATAAGCTCTTACTGCACAGATGAACCCATTCAACATATACTACGTGCACTTACACACACAAAATGCATGAGGACTATATTCTGTGAGAGACACACACACCTACCTGTGCTACGTGCTGAAGTTCTCAGAGCCAAACCTTAAGGAAGTTTTTATGAGCTCCTCTCTTCTGTCACAGTTTACAGTCCACCACTGAGGAGTACATGTAGAAAACACACCACCACCACCTGGCTGCCACTGAAACAATACGTTTCAATATCCACTCTAGCATACTACTTAAAATGAAGGAATGTATTTTACATGCAATTGTAAGTGGTATTCTAGTATGGATAATTTAGCCAGATGTACTACTGATAATCTACCACTAGCCATCCCGTCACTTTTTATGCTACCTGCACATCACTTAATGTAGCACGAAGAAGGTCTAAATTAATAAACAGCAGTGCGATAAAGTTGAAAATGTAAATTCCTTCCCGGTCCCTGACCACTGCTCACGTCTGTTTAGACAGAACGTGAGTGGTGTTTTAAACGAATGAGAGAGTACATGTAATATGAAAGGCTGGCTGCCTGCATTTCTGCAGCTCTGTGTTTGACTGGTCAAAGTGTTTTTGACACCAGAAGGTTTTTAAAAAAGTGTTCAGGAATGAAGGACAGCTGGTCTACTGAACACAACCCACTGTCTCATGACACCCACCTTCTCACGAGAAAGGGAGAGTGAGACTGGGATGGTAGCAAAGGTGAGATGAGTAAGAGGAGATGGGTGAAGGAGAGCGTGCAGAAGAGACGATGAGTAGGCTATTTCCTTCCCATCTGTGTGTTTGGTTTTGGGAGCTGCCTGCCTGCCCTATAGTTGTTGTTTGTATTGTGACTGGGCTTAGCGGGCTCTTGGTTTTGTTCCCCAAGATAAAGAGCCTGAGACTTTTGTTATTCTCTGACTGATGCAGCATTCAACCACAAACTCTCTCTTCCTTCTTCACTTTGTGAATGTCTCTTTCAGTGATTGGTCTCGTGCTGTGATATAAAGTGAATTCTGTGTGAAGACGACTGTCTGGACAGAGAAGCTCAAATGATGGTTAACAGAGTGATTTGTAGAGGTTACGTAAGAAGGCTTTTGTCATTCTGCTAAGACAAGCAGCACTGACATCTTAGCTGAAGTCTGAAGATAAATCATACTGTGTTCGGGAATAATCGCAAGGGCGTTGTGCCAAGAAAGTGTGCCTATAAGTGAGGCAGCCTGGAACAAGGCCAGTCCCTTCTGGGTCATGATCCCTCAAGGCCAGGTTTAAGGCTCGCACATATTACACGAATGTGGATCCAGCGTTCGTCTGCCGATCGTTCAGCGTGCTTTGTTTTAGGGACCACCCACTTTAGATGTTTGTCTGCCGACATTCTTCATGTGAATCTACAGTACATGTGAAATCTGTGCACGCTCAATTTGCAAATTACATGCAGAGGTGAAGTACTCCCGGCCAGCAAACGCTGTTGATGTGTCTGAGCCCTTAGACTGAAAGTACCTCAACCACTGTGTCAACAATAACTGTGTCATGAAGTAACAGTTTGGCATTGATCTCATCTTTTTCTTTACGACAGACTGACAGTAAAGTGTGGGGGGGTCAATAGGTACATATCACAATACTTTTTTTAGTTTAATTTATTGGCACCAAAGAAAATAAGTGATCAACAATACAGATAACAACAAATAAATAAACTGTGTAGGTGTGGTTAGAAGCCCAAGGGCCTTATATACTGTAAAAACCACACCACAAACTATATACAATTCAAGTACAAAAATAGAAAAGGTTTGTTAAAACACATAACAAAACCCTCTAATCGTAAATGTACAAATGAACTGATCAGCAATCACAACACATTATAAACAGTTTATGTTTTGTTTAAATGTCTGTGTGAGAGTTGGGCTATATGGAGGAGATTACTGAGTAGTTTGGTTCATCAGGCTGACCCCCAGTCTTGCCTTGAAGTTATTGAGGGATGATGATGTTTTGGCAATGTGAAGATAAGAATTACAGAGTATGGTACCTCTGTATCTGATAGAGAATTGGCTATGTGAGGTCTGGCAGTTGGGAGGTGAAGGTTATCGCAGTGTCTTGCTATATAGATAGATTTCAGAATTAACCCGGCAGAATCCATTGAAGGGTTTCAGTAAATTGTCTGGGAGGTATGAGTTTCTTAAATAAAGGTGCAAATCAAAGTTTATTTGTCACGTGCACTGAATACAACAGTGAAATGCTTACTTACAGGCTCAAACCAATAGGGCAAAAAAGGTATTAGGTGAACAATAGGTAGGTAAAGAAATAAAACAACAGTAAAAAGACAGGCTATAAAAGTAGCGAAGCTACATACAGACACCGGTTAGTCAGGCTGATTTGAGGTAGTATTTACATGTAGATAAGGTTAAAGTGACTATGCGTATATGATGAGCAGAGAGTAGCAGTAGCGTAAAAGAGGGATTGGCAGGTGGTGGGTGGGACACAATGCAGATAGCCCGGTTAGCCACTGTGCGTGGGCACTGGTTGGTCAACCCCGTGGATGGAGCCAGGTAATTAGAGGAGGTGGCTTGTCTTGGAAATGTATTTTCTATGATGAGTAATTTGTGTAGATAGGAGGCATATGTTAAGTCCCATGTGGCTCAGTTGGTAGAGCATTGTTCTTACAACGACAGGGTTGTGGGTTAGATTCCCACGGGGGTACCAGTACGGGACAAACATTTAAAATGTATCCACTCAATACTGCTCTGGATAAGAGCGTCTGCTAAAAGACTAAAATATAAATACTAGGGATGCACTGATATTTCATTTTTGGCCGATACCGATATCCAATATTTTCCATGCCAAAAAACGATACAGATAACCAATATACAATTTTTTTGCTGCCCTTTTAAGAATTCTAGTGCAGTTAAATAGTTAACACACACACAGATGCAGTGGTCTAAGGCACTGCGTCTCAGTGCAAGAGGCGTCAATACAGTCCCTGGTTTGAATCAAGGCTGTATCACATCTGGCCGTGATTTGGAGTCCCATAGGGCGGCGCACAATTGACCCAGCGTTGTCCGGGTTTGGTTGGGGTAGGCTGTCATTGTAAGAATTTGTTCTTTAACTGACTACTTAAATAAAGGTTACGCACATACACATACACATACACATACACACACACCACACCGACCAAAAAGTTATTTTGTTGAGAGTTACATATGTACCCATTACCAGTAAAACATCATCAAAACCTATTTCTTTCACTTACTTGCTGTACTGTTTTGTTCATTTATTCAGTCGTTTCATTCTCAACCAGGATTTCATCATACATGTTAAGCAGTGAAGTTTCAGCTCTGTCTGTCCGTGGCCTCACTTCCTCAGTGCGCACTGTCATTGTGTCCATTTCCATCTTGTCCAGCTGTGTATGTAACATTTCACGTAAACCCTGTTTCTTTTCTGCATCGAGGCCATATTCCCAGTTGCCTTGCCATGATTAAATGTGGTGGGACGTACTTTCAGTTTAGTTCGAATGTTGCCATCCATCCATGGTTTCTGGTTAGGGAAGGTTTTAATAGTCAGTGGGTACAACATCTTCTATAAGTTTCCTTATAAACTCGCTCAGCGTATACGTCAGTGTTATTCTCTGAGGCTACCTGGAACAAATCCCAGTCCATGTGATTGATGCAATCTTGAAGCGTGGAATCCGATTGGTCAGACCAGCGTTGGATAGACCTAAGCACAGGCACTTCCTGTTTTAATTTTTAGCCTATAGGAAGGGAGCAACAAGATGGAGTCAGGGTCAGATTTGCCAAATGGAGGGCGGGGGAGGGCTTCGCGGAAGTTAGAGTAGCAATGGTGGAGCGTGTTACTCACCCATGTACTGCATTCGATATGCTGATAGACTTTAGGTAGCCTTGTTCTCAAATTATCTTTGTTAAAATGCTTTAGGGGGGATATACATGGCTGTGACGACAACCTAGGAGAGTTCTCTTGGGAGATAATACAGTCGGCATTTGATTGTGAGGAATTCTAGGTCAGGTGAACAAAGGGACCTGAGTTCCTGTATGTTGTTACATGTTGGAATCAGTTCAAATACCCTGGGAGGTGCATGATCCGCTTTGGGAATGTCGTATTCCTGGTCGTAGTGCTGGTAAGTTGATGTCTCTGATATCCAATAGTTCTTCCCGGCTGTATGTTGGTAAGTATTTCTTAACAATGTAAGAAATAATACATAAACAAAATACCGCACAGTTTCCTACAGACTAGAACTGAAGCTGCCATCTCTATTGGTGCCAAATCCTCGTCGACCCACTGTGCTGTCAGACTCGCTGGTCCAAATGTCAGTCGTGACGCTAATAGCAGTGGATGTGTGTTTCAACAATACTGTGTAACTCCAGTAGGGCAACATCTGAAAAATAGTGTGTACCGGGGATGGATCGACCAGTCTGCGAAAGCCAACATCATCTACGACAGAGCACGGTTTATTGTCATGGGCAATGAATTCCATTATCTTGGCGTTAATGGATTTCGCCTTTGAGTTGTCTTGCTGAAATATTCTTACTCTTTCAAATGACTGCTCGACTTGAACTTGTTTAGTTGTTGGAAGTGTACGCTTAGTATTTTTCTGCTTTTGTTCTGCGTAGCGCTGTATATTTTTTTGGCATCATTACGTCATCTACTTAAATTATATAATAAAGGTGAAAAAGATATAGGTATGCACGTCAGCTTTGACATCGGTTTTGTACATCGACGTTGGCATTTTTATTTAATATCAGCCTATTCCAATACGCTCACCGATTTTATGTTGTGCTTCCCTATTAAATACTGGCCCAGACAATATTACAGTAATTGAGATCTGGGTAAATTAAGCTATAGTAAAGAGGTAGGAAGCAATTCTGATGATACCAACAGATTTCACCACTTTGCTGTAGACAAATGTAATATGATCTTTCCAGGTCAACTTTTAGAACTCAGAGGAATCTAGTGGATGTAACTTATTCCATTTCATTCCCACCAATTGCGATTCTGGCTTTTTAAAATGATTGTATACATTTTTTATACAATATTTCTTATTCTTAATAGTGAATACTATAAAGTTCTATTATTATTATTTTTTTTTTTTTTTTACATTTAAAGATAATTCGTTTATCTGGAACCATTCATGAAATGTTGCCGTGCCTGAGTTGGCTTCATGAACTATTGAATCAAAATTCTTATGTGATAAAATCAAATTGGTATCACCAGTGAAGAGCATGGGAAGTGTAGTAGAGGACACATCAGCAAGGCCATTAATATAGATTAGGAATAAGAAAGGTCCAATTTTCAAACCCTGTGGGACACCACAGGATATCTTGGCCCTGGTAGATGCACAGCTATTTGCGTAAACAAATTATTTTCGATCATAAACATAACTATACATCCAATTATATGTATAATCATGAAAAACATAATGCAATTTAGGAAGTAATATTTCATGATCAACCATGTCAAACGCTTTGGCTAAATCTAGAAAGATGACGAGCCTATTAATTGTTAAGGGCTGTAAATATTTTATCCACAAGATGCAGAAGAGACATATCGTTGGAGTAGTTTTTACGATCCTCATATAGAATAGTGTTGATTTTAAATGTTTCAACATTCTCTTACACACCAATTTTTCTAGAATTTTGGGTGATAATTTGTAAAAGATCTTGGATCCCCAGATTTATAGAGTGGGATAACTTTGCCAATTATCACATCTTTAAGGAACAATACCAGTTTGCGTAGATTTGGTGAAGGTATACGTTGGAGTCTCAGTGATCAAGGAAGACATGGATTTCATCAAAGAGGCACCCACATTCACAAAGTGATTAAATTAACATGAAATACCATCAGGATCACTATATGTCTTATTTCCAACTATACATTTAGATGGGATAGTTGTAGATGCCTTTTTCTTATTCAACAGTTTATTGATGATTTTCCAAGTTGACTTAATATTATTGAAGTATTCTTGGAATTTGTTAGTCAAATATATATTTTGGGGGGGTATCTAAAGTAGGTGAGTAAATTTGTTAATATACTTTTTGTAATTTGCAGAATTCAGGGGAGAGGGATTTGTGGGGGACTTTTTTTTTAACTGAGGATTTTTTGAGACCGGTTGTAAACCAAGGTTTCCAGAACCCTTCTGCTGCTCTCTTACGTGGTTTAACTAAGGGAAAGCAGTGGTGAAATGAAAGATGTGAGAAAAGTCTGGAAAGCAGATTCCACATCGGCCTGATTTATAAACATTTTCCTATGAAATATTATCAATCAACATCTTAAAGCGCTCACAATTACTTGAGTTAAACATTCTACATGTAATGCTTCTAATCATTCCCATCTGTTCATTTCCAGTTGCCAACGAGAAGTGGAAAATTGGAAAGTGGTCAGAAATATCAGTATGAAATATACCTGTATTAGCTACTTCTGGTACATTTCAGGAAATTTAAATCAGAATCAACAATCATATTTCCCATTCGCTTCATTAATATCTAATGGGTTAAGGATCATGTTATCAGGGTTGATATCCTGCACAACTAGGAGAGAGACAGAAGTGCATGTCTCATGTCCAATACAACCATACATTTGTGTTAGTTTTATCAATAGGGGTGCACTTCCTTTGGAATGCACATGACACAGTCCACATAACCCTCTGAAGTGTTTAGTGGTGTTATGACATTTAGAGCATTGTGTGTGTTTGGTCATGAGGTTAGCTGAAACACATGAACAAAGTTGTGTGTGTGCGTGTGCGCGTGCGCTTGTCAAATCAGTGGACTATAGCTGACTCGAAGTATCAACTTGTAAAAATGAGCGTTTTAGCGCTAATCGGCTGTAGCTGCGCTAGGGTACAGCCTATATTTTTATACATTTTTTAAAATATATTTTTTAAAACAGTGAGTTAACATATTTTCAGCACTTTAGTTTCCAACTCATTTTATCATGCTCTCTCTTGTCTCTGTGCAGCAATATAGTGGGAAATATGTTTGGAACATGAAATCGCAGTATTGAATCGCAATACATATAGAATCATGAGAATCGCAATACATATCGTACCGGCACCTAAGTATTGTAATAATATCGTATGGTGAGGTCCCTTGTAATCCCCAGCCATACAGTAGTGGTCTAGGCCCTGACAGATAACTTGGCTCTCTGATCAAGAGTTCTGACCTGACCTTTGTCACCCTCTTTTCTCTCTCTTTCTCCAGGGGGCAGTGAGGGCCAAGGTCACATTCTCCAGCGCTTTCCTGAGAAAGACTGGGAGGACAATCCCTTTCCACAAGGCATCGAACTGGTATGTAACTAACATTACTCGCACACAAACAAATGCACAATAGCCTACATATTTACCCGATGCTACATGCGTCATCCGTAACCTGAAGAAAGGCTGCATCGTGAAGGGATCAACATCACCCTGAATAATTTACTGTTAATGTGTATTTAATGTCTTCCAAATAACCCTTATTCCAGTATTGATTACCTCATTATTGTCTCGTGTTTTTTGCCCGAGTCAGTATTGAAGAATTCCTAAGTGTTCATTATGTTTTACAACATGAATGCCTACAGAACAATGGTTATTCCTTGGTTTGCTTCTAGCCTATTTCTCACCCCGATCCAAAATAAGGGTGTAAGGTTAATAATTTCTGACACGTGGAAAGTTTTCTTAACTTGGTGTAGCCTAGTGGTGGAAAATAACCTAATGATAGGCTAGAGATCAGAGGTGAGTCACAGAGTTGCAGAGTAGGGACATGTGACATACCACACTGGTATACGGCCCACTAATACTGTATGTTCCTCTCCTGTCATCGCTCTCTCTCTCGTGCTTCCTCATCTATCTCTCCCTCCTCTCCTTCTATCCCTTTCACCTCATTCCCTTTTCCCTCCTTCTTCCCTTCTTTCTCAACCCCTGCGCCCATTGACTCATTTTCTGTCGATCTCACCCTCTCCCTCCTCCTCCCTCCTCCTCTTTCTCCCCATCTCCTTTTCTCTCTCAGTTCTGTCAGCCCAACGGGTGGCAGTTAGTTCCAGAGAGGGAGCGTCCGTCGTTCTTTGTGTCGGTTCTGACCGACATCAACTCAGAGCGTCACTACTGTGCCTGTTTCACGTTCTGGGAGGGCCTGGACAATCCACAGGTGAGAGACCAGAGGAGAAAGAGAAGATTCCCCCGAGCCACACAACTCCTCACACACTGAGCCAATGTCATTATGAACCAATAACAGTATCCTTATAGTTGTACTAGAGGTTGACCGATTATGATTTTTCAATGCCGATGCCGATTTATTGGAGGACCAAAAAAAGCCGATACCGACTCAATCGTCCGATTTTTATTTATTTATTTATTTGTAATAATGACAATTACAACAATACTGAATGAACACTTATTTTAACTTAATATAATACATCAATACAATCAATTTAGCTGTTCAATTTGCTTTAAATAATGCAAAAACAAAGTGTTGAAGTAAAAGTGCAATATGTGCCATGTAAGAAAGCTAACGTTTAAGTTCCTTGCTCAGAACATGAGAACATATGAATGCTGATGGTTCCCTTTAACAGGAGTCTTCAATATTCCCAGGTTTATAGGACTATTTCTCTCTATACCATTTGTATTTCATTAACCTTTGACTATTGGATGTTCTTAAAAGCACTTTAGTATTGTCAGTAACAGTATAGCTTCAGTACCTCTCCTTGCTCCTACCTGGGCTCGAACCAAGAACACAACGACAACAGCCACCCTCAAAGCAGCGTTACCCATGCAGAGCAAGGGGAACAACTACTCCAAGTCTCAGAGCGAGTGTACTGTATAGCAAGTGTTTATCCCTACATTTTACGCTGGCAACAAAGTTGTGGAAATAAGACGATTTGATCATATGAGAAACCGATAACGATTTATAAATGTTCCAAGCAGTACTTGACGTATGATATTGCATTTGATCTTTAATGATACATCTATAGAACATTTTCACAGGGTAGGCTACGTTCTGTACACTGTATGATATTCTGTGTCTTTCTGTGTGTGTAGCTACAGAAAGCTGAGGCCAGTGAGGTGGATGAGGATGAAGTCCCAGTGCTGGTCCAGCCGGCCCAGGTCTTTGCCCCCAAGAGCCTGGTGCTTGTGTCCCGTCTGGACCACACAGAGGTTTTCAGGGTACAACGCACCTCAAAACAATACTGCATGTCCCTGTCCGATACTCCCATTGCACTTCTCATCTCTGTTTCTTGTTACAACGAAGTGTGTTTGAGACAAATCTAGGCTTGATTTGGCTGTATTTTGTTTTAAGTAGTAGATGTGTTTTTTTCCACACAAACCTCATTTGTCATTTCACTACAAGTCAAGGAAAGGTTGTTCTTGTCTTCTGACTGGGTGCCTCCCCTGTGCAGAACTGTTTGGGGCTCATCTACACCGTGCATGTGGACAGCCTCAGTGTTCCCTTGGAAACAGTGATCGGAAACCTCCTCACCTGCGTCATCCCCGTTGCTGGTGGTTCTCAGGTAAACACACCTCCTGCATGCATACTGACTTGTTCGTATTCTCCTGAGCAGTGCAACACTCCAATCCAGCTAGCCTATTAGCTTGTTAGCCCCATCCAACCTGCTAGCATATTAGCGTAGCATATTGGCCGATGCCGACTGCTAGCACATTAGCTTAATCAACCGGTTAGCGTTGTAGCTTAGCATTAGCGGGTGTGCTATGCTAACCCACAGTGCCGAGTCAATTTCGGGTCCTCAGCACAGGCCATCCTTGTGGTAATGGCTAAAGCGGAATTAGTGGAATGGTATCAAATACATCAAACACATGGTTTCCATGTGTCTGATGCCATTCCATTTGCGCCGTTCCAGCCATTATTATGAGCCGTCCTACCCTCAGCAGCCTCCATTTCTACACACTATGTATAGGAATATCTACTTAGTGCTTGTATTCGCCCTATGTGCACAATTTAAACGTACTGTTTGTCTCAAACTAATTCAAGGATGCTACAGTGTAACATACAGTACTACTACTATATTGGGCCTATACGTACATTTCTGTACATTTTGTTCCCTTGTGTAACATGCCATTGAACTCCGCTGTACATTGGTTCCTCCTGTGTGTTACAGATAAATGAGTCCCCAGTATGTAGTTTAAATCTTTCGGTTCCTCAGGCCCTAGCCTGTGACTGGCTACTGGGCTGCTTTCAGGACCAGGTAACATCACCTTCCGGCAGCTTCTTACCAATCCGCTTGCCTCATTGTGATTTTTTTAGCTATTTAGATAAACATGACGATTCTAAAAAGTATGTTTTGTATTTCCTGTAATCATCTCAAACCATGCTGATTAATATTCACTCAGTGGTTTGCACTAATCTGCTTTTGTGGGTTTTGTGGCCTAACGATGCTGCATATTCCATGCTACATTAACCTGTCAGTCATTTTGATCATTTTTGAGACCTTTTTAAAATCAATGAACTGTTTTGATTCTATGTGCCGGTGTTTGTCGTGGATCGATCTGACGTGTTCGCCATTGTTGATCTGTTATAGAAGTGTGTAGACTTTTCACTTGATGAGGAACACACATTGGTTCTCTGAGGGTGACCATATGGGGCACCAGATGGCCTCATAGCAGGCAGTGCTGTGGTCTGAATGAGAGAGAGGACTAAACAGCATTAACACAGACACGCGCATA
This sequence comes from Oncorhynchus keta, assembly GCF_023373465.1. Lineage (NCBI taxonomy): Eukaryota > Metazoa > Chordata > Actinopteri > Salmoniformes > Salmonidae > Oncorhynchus > Oncorhynchus keta. The sequence continues at coordinate 46,439,357 of NC_068433.1, forward strand.
TTTTCCAAAAAAAAACAAACATACACTTGACTTACACACACTCAGAGACATTCATGCATTGGATAGTATAGCACAGAGTGTTCTGTAATAAACTCAGCAAAAAAGAAACGTCCCTTTTTCAGGACCTTGTCTTTCAAAAATAATTTGTAAAAATCAAAATAGCTTCACAGATCTTCATTGTAAAGGGTTTAAACACTTTTCCCCATGCTTGTTCAATGAACCATAAACAATTAATGAACATGCACCTGTGGAAAGGTCGTTAAGACGCGAACGTCTTACAGATGGTAGGCAATTAAGGTCACAGTTATGAAAACTTAGGACACTAAAGAGGCCTTTCTACTGACTCTGAAAAACACCAAAAGAAAGCTGCCCCTGCTCATCTGCGTGAACTTGCCTTAGGCATGCTGCAAGGAGGCATGAGGACTGCAGGGCAATAAATTGCAATGTTCGTACTGTGAGACGCCTACGACAGCACTACAGGGAGACAGGACGGACAGCTGATAGTCCTTGCAGTGGCAGACCACGTGTAACAACACCTGCACAGGATCGGTACATCCGAACATCACACCTGCGGGACAGGTACAGGATGGCAACAACTACCCCAGTTACACCAGGAACGCACAATCCCTCCATCAGTGCTCAGACTGTCAGCAATAGGATGAGAGAGGCTGTACTGATAGCTTGTTGGCATGTTGTAAGGCAGGTCCTCAACAGACATCACCGGCAACAACATTGCCTATGGGCACAAACCCACCGTCGCTGTACCAGACAGGACTGGCAAAATGTGCTCTTAACTGACGGGTCACGGTTTTGTCTCACCGGGGGTGATGGCCGGATTCATGTTTATCGTTGAAGGAATGAGCGTTACACCGAGGCCTGTACTCTGGAGCGGGATCGATGTGGAGGGTCCATCATGGTCTGGGGCGGTGTGTCACAGCATCATCGGACTGAGCTCATTGTCATTGCAGGCAATCTCAACGCTGTGCATTATAATTAAGATATTCTCCCCCCTCGTGGTACCCTTCCTGCAGGCTCATCCTGACATGACCATCCAACATGACAATGCCACCAGCCATACTGCTCGTTCTGTGTGTGATTTCCTGCAAGACAGGAATGTCAGTGTTCTGCCATGGCCAGCGAAGAGCCCGGATCTCAATCCCATTGAGCATGTCTGGGACCTGTTGGATCGGAGGGTGAAGGCTTGGGCCATTCCCCCCCCAGAAATGTCCGGGAACTTGCAGGTGCCTTGGTGGAAGAGTGGGGTAACATCTCACAGCAAGAACTCGCAAATCTGGTGCAGTCTGTGAGGAGGAGATGCACTGCAGTACTTAATGCAGCTGGTGGCCACACCAGATAATGACTGTTTACTATTGATTTTGACCTCGCCCTTTGTTTTGGACACATTATTCAATTTCTGTTAGTCACGTGTCTATGGAACTTGTTCAGTTTATGTCTGTTGTTGAATCTTATGTTCATACACATATTTACACATGTTAAGTTTGCTGAATATAAACTCAGTTGACAGTGAGAGGACGTTCCTTTTTTTGTTGAGTTTATAACAGTACATGAAAAGCTATGGTAGGTGTTTGTTACGGTGTAATAGCAGGTTTGATACTATCAAATGTCAAACTTCTAATCACACATGCCTTTTTATTAGACTCAGGTCTGGACTTGCTAGAACTCTCCCCAGTCATGCCACATCAACCACTGTCATTCCAACATGCATTGCAACATATCCACTTTACTACTGGAACTGGCAATCATCTCAACTGTCAGATATGCTCTCCTGGCATACAGAGTAGCAACCTTTAGCCCCAATACTGTACACTGGAATATATATGAGTCTGATATGCAACCTGCCTGAACGTTTGTGTGTGCGTACATCTGCCCGTCTGTATGAGTGATTGAATAGATAATTGTAAATGTCTGTCTAGTCTCCACAATGTCTTCCCATGAACCAGCCCAAGGACGTTCTGTCAATGGGCCAAGCTCCATAAATAACTTAATTTCCTGAAATATTAACTGTAAAACATTAACTAAGCAAATTTCCCTTTTTAAATTAACTATCCTAAAAATTGTTTAACATTTCAGTCCTCAGTTATTTCATCCCATGGTCATGAATACAGCGTCTGACTAATTCACATGTTGGATGTACAGTTGAAGTCGGAGGTTTACAAATACCTTAGCCAAATACATTTAAACTCAGTTTTTCAACATTCCTGACATTTGATCCTAGTAAAAAATCCCTGTTTTAGGTCGGTTATGATCACCACTTTATTTTAAATAAGTGAAATGTCAGAATAATAGTAGAGTGATTTTATTTCAGCTTTTATTTCTTTCATCACATTCCCAGTGGGTCAGAAGTTTACATACACTCAATTAGTATTTGGTAGCATTGCCTTTAAGTTTACCTTGGGTCAAACGTTTCGGGTAGCCTTCCTCAAGCTTCCCACAATTTTGGCCCATTTTCTCCTGACAGAGCTGGTGTAACTGAGACAGGTTTGTAGGCCTCCTTGCTCGCACACGCTTTTTCAGTTCTGTCTATAGGATTGAGGTCATGGCTTTGTGATGGCCACTCCAATACCTTGATTTTGTTGTCATTAAGCCATTTTGCCACAAGTTTGGAAGTATTCTTGGGGTCATTGTCCAGTTGGAAAACCCATTTGCGACCAAGCTTTAACTTCCTGACGGATGTCTTTAAGATTTTGCATCGAAATATCCACATACTTTTCCTGCCTCATGATACCATCTATTTTGTGAAGTGACCAGTCCCTTCTGCAGCAAAGCACACCCACAACATGATGCTTCCACCTGTGTGCTTCACGGTTGGGATGGTGTTCTTCGGCTTGCAAGCCTCCCCCTTTTTCCTCCAAACATAACGATGAAGGTTGATCTTTGTCCCCATGTGCAGTTGGAAACTGTAGTTTGGCTTTTTATGGCAGTTTTGGAGCAGTGGCTTCTTCCTTCCTTAGCGGCCTTTCAGGTTATGTCGATATAGGACTTGTTTTTACTTAGATCTCTTTGTACCTGTTTCCTCCAGCATCTTCACAAGGCCCTTTGCTGTTGTTCTGGGATTGATTTGCACTTTTCGCACCAAAGTACGTTCATCTCTAGGAGACAGAACGTGTCTCCTTCATGAGTGGTATGATGGCTGCTATGGTTCCATGGTGTTTATACTTGCGTACTATTGTTTGTACGGATTAACGTAACGGCTTTTGGAAATTGGTCCCAAGGATCAATCAGACTTGTAGAGGTCTACAATTTTTTTTTCTGAGGTCTTGGCTGATTTCTTTAGATTTTCCCATGATGTCAAGCAAAGAGGCACTGAGTTTGAAGGTAGGCCTTGAAATACATCCACAGGTACACCTCCAATTGACTCAAATAATGTCAATCAGCCGATCAGAAGCTTCTAAAGCCATGACATAATTTTCTGGAATTGTCCAAGCTGTTTAAAAGGCACAGTCAACTTGTACTGGAATTGTGATACAGTGAATTATAAGTGAAATAATCTGTCTGTAAACAATTGTTGGAAAAATTACTTGTGGCATGCACAAAGTTGATGTCCTAAGCGACTTGTCAAAACGATAGTTTATTAACAAGAAATTTGTGGAGTGGTTGAAAAACGAGTTTTAATGACTCCAACCTAAGTGTATGAAAACTTCTGTCTTTGATTTGATTTCCCCTAAGTTGATAGCTGGTTTGACTCTGTGCCTTATGTTCATTTTGCTGCACTCTCATGTCATAATGCAACGCTGTTACCGTCTGAATATATTTGTAATGTTAATGTTTTGTCATGTTTTTTGTTTGGATCCTGTTGTCTCTAATTTGTGTTATCCTATGGTGTATTTCTCTCTCTCTCTCGTGTGTGTGTGTTGCTGGACTTGTGTAGCCGGGCCAGGAGGAGAGAGAGGAGAGCTTGGTACGCCGCCTGACTACTTTATTCTCCTTTCAACCAATCAGCTCCTAGCTTTCCCCAATTCTGTCGGGATTCTCCTATGTCTTTGTAACTCACATACCTCTCTCAGCCCATCCTCCTCTCCTCCTCTGCCAGTTAAAATGGTTTTCCCTTGAGATGTCTGCAATCAAATCACTTTAAGGCTCAATCTGTTACCCGATGGCTGATCCTTTTACAATCTGTTATTGGTAGCCTGGAAAAATTAAACTATCTAATTTGTTGTTGACCAGACGAGTGACTGTGAAATGGTGATCAACAGCTGGGCCACTGTGTTCTCAGTGCTGCTGTTGAGAGCATGAGCTAATGCCAACCTTTCCTTCTAAGCTATACACAGATATACCTGGGCACTGTATTTTATGTACTTTGAGATTGAGATTTGGCTGCAGTAGATTCCTGCTTCTGGAGTTTATTTGAAACGCCTGTATTTTCGAAGAATTTCTGGACTTAAAATAATTTGCATTCCTACTTGTCAACTGTGGTATACAGCCTCTGTAGGTAGTTCCAGTTGTTTCTGTATATTCTGTGTTATTACTATGTGATGTCTGTCCTTGAGGCTGCTGTGGTTGTGTTTCTTTGATGTATTGGATGCCTTCTTTGACCTTGTGCTACCTATCCTGTATGCAACTTTTTGCAATCTGTCTTATTTGCAGGCAAGACTCAATGTGCTAATCATGCTGTGCAAATTATGCCTTAATTCATGTCGGCTAACAGGCTTTTTCGGTCTTGCAAATACTTAAAAATCCAAAACAGTCATTGAAATTTCATGCAACATAAAGATCACATTTACAAATTATGGCAATTTATATCTTACACCAACTACTACAACTCTCTTGAGCTATAAATGTAATGTATGCGCTGCAATGTGAAGTTTACATGGCTAAGATCAGATGTTTCATGAATGTTACAATCAACAACAAAAATCAATCATTGTCTTTCACTTTACTTCTGCGTCACATGGCCGTAAGAGCTATCCCGTAACACTAAACCAATAAGATACTAAACCAATAAGACATTTCAAATGGTAAGACCCCCTGAAATCCTTCAAACGTATGAACTCTGCCCTTTCCATACTCAAAACACAATGGAAATCTTTCTGTATGGACAATCTGGCATGTCATTGATATTTGACTCCCATAAAGGCTCATTAAATATAGTGGGCTGATTGAGTCTGTGGTAAGGCCCATTTTCTATGGGTTTCTCAGTTCAGCATAGGTCAGTTCTCTCATGTTCAGCTGTGAATGGCCGGTTACTGTGGAGTTCTAATGTACCTGCTAAACCCCTGTGATTCTCCCCATCTGATTTCTCCTCGATACCTCTGTGATTGTGCTGATTGTTGCTGATCCCTTTTTTTCCCCCAAGAAAGGGCGTTCACATGATCTGTTCTCTTTTTCCACGTGTCCCTCTTTCTCTCTTTTTCTCTCTCTTTGTCTCTCTAGAGGACTATAACATTGGGTGCGGGCGATCGACAGGTCATCCAGACTCCTATCAACGACTCCCTCCCTGTCAGCGGCAGCAGTGTAGCCCATCTCTTTAGACAGCTTGGTAAGGCAAATCACGATGCAGCTTATTCAGCCCTGGACCGATGGGGCACTTTATGATCAGTGATATGGACCAATCAAAGTCCAATGTTCCTTTGAGAGAAGACCTTCGCCAATTGTTGAATTTCTAAATGAATGCAAATCACAGGCCTATATTTGATATGAGTACTGGAATCAAGGCAAAAGTGTGTGTGTATATATATATATATCTCTATACTACCGTTGAAAAGTTTGGGGTCACTGAGAAATGTCCTTGTTTTTGAAAGAAAAACACTTTTTTGGTCATTAAAATAACATCAAATTTATCAGAAATACAGTGTACGCTTTGTTAATGTTGTAAATGACTATTGTAGCTAGAAACGGCAGATAAAAAAATAAATAATACATATTAAAAAAAATGGGAGGCCCATTATCAGCAACCATCACTGTGTTCCAATGACACGTTGTGTAAATTAATCCAAGTTTATAATTTCATAAGGCTAATTGATCATTAGAAAACCATTTTGCAATTATGTTATCACAGCTGAAAACTGTGGTGCTGATTTAAAGAAGCAATAAAACTGGCATTTTAGACTAGTTGAGTATCTGGAGCATCAGCGTTTGTGGGTTCGATTACAGGCTCAAAATGTTGGGAAACGAAATAATTTCTTATGAAACTTGTCAGTCTATTCTTGTTCTGAGAAAGTAAGGCTATTGAAATGAACGCTATTCCATGCGAGAAATGACCAAGAAACTGAAGATCTCGTACAGCGCTGTGTACCACTCCCTTTACAGAACAGCTCAAACGGTCTCTAACCAGAATAGAAAGAGTGGGAGGCCCCGGTGCACAACTGAGTTAGAGGACAAGTACATTAGTGTCTTGTTTTAGAAACAGACACTTCACAAGTCCTCAACTGGCAGCTTCATTAAATAGTACCCGCAAAACCAGTCTCAATGCAGTGAAGAGGCGACTTTGTGATGCTGGCCTTCTCGGCAGAGATGCAAAGAAAAAGCCATATCTCAGACTGGCCAATAAAAATAAAAGATTGAGATGTGCAAAAGAACACAGACACTGGACAGAGGAGCTCTGCCAGCATCCAGGAGTCGCCTCTTCACTGTTGACAGTTCCAGCTACAATAGTCATTTACCGGTGAGCAATTTGTTATTTTAATGGACAATTTTTTTTATTTTCTTTCAAAAACAAGGACATTTCTAAGTGACCCCAAACTATATATACATCCGTTACAGCCTCATTCAAAAATGTATTTAATCGTTTTTCCCCCTCATCAATCTACACACAATACCCCATAATGACACAACAAAAACAGCTTTTCAGGCATTTTGGCCAAAAAATATACATTTTTGCACATGTATAAAAATAAATAACTGAAATACCACATTTACATAAGTATTCAGACCCTTTACTCAGTACTTTGTTGAAGCAACTTTGTCAGCGATTACAGCCTCAAGTCTTCTTGGGAATGACACTACAAGCTTGGCACACCTGTATTTGGGGAGTTTCTCCCATTCTTCTCTGTAGATCCTCTCAAGCTCTCTCGGTTGGATGGGGAGTGTCACAGCACAGCTATTTTCACATCTCTCCTGAGATGTTCGTCCGGGCTCTGGCTGGGCCACTCAAGGACATTCAGAGACTTGTCCTGAAGCCACTCCTGCGATGTCTTTGCTGTCTCCTTAGGGTCGTTGTCCTGTTGGAAGGTTGAACTTTGCCCCAGTCTGAGATCCTGAGCGCTCTGGAGCAGGTTTTCATCAAGGATCTCTCTGTACTTTGATCCGTTCATCTTTGCCTCTATCCTGACTTGTCTCCCAGTCCCTGCCGCTGAAAAACATCCCCACACCATGATGCTGCCACCCATGCTTCACCGAAGGGATGGTGCCAGGTTTCCTCCAGATGTGATGCTTGCCATTGAGGCCAAAGTGTTCAATTTTGGTTATCAGACCAAAGAATCTTGTTTCTCATGGTCAGAGTTCTTTAGTTGCCTTTTTGCAAACTCTAAGCGGGCTGTCATGTGCCTTTTCCTGAGGAGTGGCTTATGTCTGGCCAGTCTACTATAAAGGCCTTATTGGTGAGGTGCTGCAGATATGGTTGTCCTTCTGGAAGGTTCTCCCATCTCCACAGAGGAACTTTGGAGCTCTGTCAGTGACCATCACCAAGTTGTAGAAACCTTTCAAGGATGATCAATGGAAACAGGATGCGCCTGAGCTCAATTTTGAGTCTCATAGCAAAGGGTGTGAATTCTTGTGTAAATAAGGTATTTCAGTTTTTTATTTGGTATAAATTATCAAAACATTTGAACAACCTGTTTTTGCTCATCATTTTGGGGTATTGTGTGTGTATATCAGTCTTTATGCCTGCATGATAATTTGTTCGAAGATACATTTGATATTTACAATCCACGCAGTCGGTCTTTCCCTGCAGGTGAAGTGAATACTGTACTTCTGTTATGTTGTTGCTCTCAGGTATAGTGAACGTCCTGTATCTGTTCTGTGCTGCTCTGACGGAACACAAAATCCTGTTCCTGTCCAGCAGCTACCAGAGACTAACAGACGCCTGCAGAGCACTACTGGCCATCATGTTCCCCCTCAAATACAGGTGTGTGTATGTATGTGTATGTGCGCGACTGTGTGTATGTGTTTTTCATTGTAAAATAGGGTCATAGATGTCTTTTAATATAGGGAATTTACAGGGATTTGATTAATAAGATATTGGTCTGTTTGGGGAATTTTATGATTTCCTCACACTTATCATATCATCTCCTAATCTGATTGCTTCTTTATCTGTTGTCCTCTTGTTTTCCCTCCCGTCAGTTTTACGTACGTCCCCATCCTGCCGGGAAAACTCCTGGAGGTGCTGAGCACGCCCACGCCTTTCATCATCGGGGTCAATTCTTTCTTCCGTTCCGAGACCCAGGAACTGGTGGGTAGCATGACCGTATGTTCCAATCTACAATACTTCTTTTTTTTATTTTCTATGTAATGTTTATATATTCCGTCAGTGTATGCATTTGTAAAGCATATCTGCCAGTAAAGACTGTGTAGTACTATCTTGATTACTAGATATGTGTTTGTCAGTTCTCTGGCCTTCCTTCCTTATCTATAATTAATCTCACTCAACAACCCAGACCTGCTGTGTTTTGGCCATCTGAAACCTCTTTTCGCTTAAATATCTCGCAGTACTAACACAATAGTCTCTGTAACCAATGCCAAGGCACATTCGCAATATACCTGACACGTAAATTAAGTGTCTTCATTCTATATTCATTGGAATGTTGGATGACTTTGAAAGTGTTTCCTTCATTATTAAGGACAAACTAATGATAAAGATGAATAATACTAATAATACGTTTATTTTGTATATCGCTTTTCATTGGTTATCTCAAAGCTCTGAGGAAAAAATAATACAAAGGGATATTCAATAAAAACAAGGTACATTTTAGAGTGAAGGCAGGTAAAATAGCAGTAGTGGGCTAGGCACTAAATACATTTCAGATTGGGACTAGGTCTATGAAAACACAGCCATTATAGTGTCATGTTTCTGAGGTCTAGATTAGGGTGCGTCACACTACATGTGGTCCCTCGCCATGCTTTGTTATGTAATGACTTTAACAGCAGACCGTCTGTCTGTATAATATAGTATACGATACAGTCACATGGCTCTGGTAGATCGATTTGATCATGGAGTGTAAGGGGTGAGAGGTTATCGCTTCTCACCCCTTAAAATGTTCCCGGTAAAAGGTACATATCACTGCTGCAGTAGGTAAAGTTCTGTAGTGAACAGCTGTTGACAAGCATTTGTGTCTGGCTCTGTCAGTCACTACTGTTATCAATCAGCACACTTGGCCTCATGTACAGTTTACAGTATAGTGATCTCTTACAAGATCAATCAAAGATATCGTACTGACTGGGCCGTCCGTGTGTGTTCTACAGTTGGACGTGATCATCGCTGACCTGGACGGAGGCACAGTGACCATCCCGGAGTGTGTCCACATCTCCCTGCTCCCCGACCCCCTCTTGCAGCAGACCCAGACCGCCCTCTCCATGGTAACTACCATGACGACAACACTCACACCCCACCGCAACACCCTTCAGACTTCTACACCTTCACTTCATACAGCTACATCAGTCACCAATACCAGTACAGCACGTTAACCCAACACAGGGACTCCCACTATGCATTACCCTGAACCAGGTACAGCTATAGTGGTTTAACCACAGCATCACATTGAGATGTTGATTTACTACTTCTGAACCAACTCCTTTTCTAAATAAGATCAAGTTCCTTATTGTAATCGAGCTTCTCACTGCCAGCACAATCTGGAAATTCCTCTTGTTCAGATAAGATCCATGTTATGTAAAACAAATCTGATTTCCTGACTGGGCCTGCCTATCGTTGGTATCTACCTAGCTGGCTTAAGCATTTGTTTCTATGTGGAGTAGAGGCGAGCCATGCCATAGCTTTCCCATCAATAGCTACAACAAACAAATGGTGGCAGAATTTATTTATTGAATGATTCTCTTTGATATTGTATGCAATCATATGTTTGTGGGAAATTACTTTGATCACAATCTTAAATTCTAATTGTAAGAGATCGGCACTACCATTACTCAACCCTATAAAACAATATCGAAATTACCCAAGAGTCACAACTATAAAAACAATACAGTCTTGAACTGTTCATGAGGTTATGTCCGTTTTTAGTTTCACAATTGGTGTGAGTTGCCACGTGCAGAGTTTACTGTAATACACAGTAGTCCGATAAAGAATTATGAAATGGATCTTCCCATCTTCAATGAATGAAATGATACTACAATCTGCAGCCAAAAGAGGAGTTTTTTTTGTTTGCCTGTATGACATTGGCATTGATTCCCACAGCCCAAACAGTGTGTTTGTGTTATCAGAGTTAGACCAGAGGGAGAAGATGAATTATACAATCTGACATGCAGTCCCACATGAGAAATATTTGGGAACATATTATTCCCTAGATATAATTGTCTTCCTCCCCTCATTTCTTTATCAGGATAAGAGTTGTATGTTTTAATATGAAGGAACATTTGATATGGACTTGGCGTAGATTGCTCAGAATATTGCCAAACAGACATTGCTCGGGACTTCTCAAAATGCGTACTTCATTCGTTTTTTGGCACATTTCTTAACTGTTATGAATGAATTCCAATTTGGGTTGTTTTCTGACATGTCCGTGGTGAATTATATCTTAGTACATATGACAGTATACAGTGTTTATGCTTTTGTAACTCTCCAAGGCTGTCTGTCTGAGACCAATGGGGTTTATATCAGGCCGGTCTCTATGATCTCTATTGGCTGGAGGGCATGAAACACGAGCCATACTCAATCTGCACGGTTACTAGCCAATCTGTTACGGCTAGACTGAACAGGAGAAGAGGGGAGGGGGGTAAGAAAAGGCTAAAGAGACAGGGTTAGGCTGTTATTGTGTCCTCTCGGTCAGAGGTACATTGAAAAGGACCTGCTCCTAAACCGGTATACTTTTCCATTGTCCGTCATTACCATGTTTAAACATTCCGTGGTGTTTGATGAACAAAACAGTAGAAAGAGCTAGGTACCAGCTAATACCTGCTCTGGTAAGTAATAGGGACTGTAAAATTGTTCCATCTCAGAACAACCAGTCCTGTGATGGGACCTGACCATTCTACAATACAATATACAGTCCTCTCCCTCTTCCCTCTGTTCTTTCCTCCTTTCTTCCCCCTGTCTCCCTCTGTCCTAACCTGTGTGGGCCATAGAGACTTGTAGTGCTGGCCCGGTGACCCTGCATGGCTGGAATGAGACCAGAGCCCGATAATGCAGGGAGAATTTCACTGGAAGTGCTAGTCCTCTGTGTCCTGAGTCAATAAAACACTTTGCGTTCATGTGACATGTATGCACACATGCTTCCTTCCATAACCAATGAAGCACATTGTGTGTGTGTGTGATCATGGGGTCAATTTCACCCTGCATTTGTCTGTCTGCACTGTCAGTCTGTGCGGCGCCAGCCCCAGGACCCATGGCCCTGTCAGTCTGGATGGGGTCTGACCTACGTTGTCAGGGAGGGACACATTTCCCCAGTCCCAGCCTCCGCCTCCCAGCCGGCTCACGTAACATAACAGGCCTGAGTCTAAGTGACCTTCACCCAGACCAGCACAGAGAGGATAATTGCCGAGCGTGAAAAGCGATAGCTTTTGCAACTGGAGGGATAATTAATTTGTTTAATCATCTGGAAAAGTTGTGGGGGTTGGTGGGGTGCAGTGTGTGTGTGGGTGGTGGGGGTTGGTGGAGTGCAGTGTGTGTGTGGAGGCGGGTGGTGGGTGAAGGTTGTTGCTGTGATGCGTCTAGAGATAGTTGGGCAGCAACCGTTAGGTGTGGGCTTATCTAGGTACTCTGCTACTCTCAGCGATTAGCTGAATTTATTCACATCACCATCCCCAAATATAAATAGGACTGTGAATAGGAGATGCTGCAGCTAATTTAGTTAATGGGTGTTTGCTGCTTAGTCTGAAGCCACATGTCTCATTTATGAGAGGGGCTTCCTAGAATTCTCATCTTCTTAAAAGCTTCTGACCGCATATTGTAATTTATGGTACCCGATGAAGCAGTGTCCGAAAGCCTAAATATAGCAGCAGCTGCTGTAGGATTTATGTACTGAATAATATTGATGAACTGAACGGATGTAATGAGAAGACTGTTTGATTATATTTCTGTCCATGTTATTGTAATGTGATTCCTGCCATCTTGTTGCGTTTGTAGGTGTTGGACCCAGAGCTGGAGATAGCTGACCATGCCTTCCCCCCTTCCTCCACACAACCCTCCACACTCAAGATCCAGGTAATGTAGAGCCCTTCCATCCTCGGTGGAAGATGTTTGGAAAAAGTATGAATAAAATTGCACTCACTACTTACTGTAAGTCACTCTGGATAAGAACGTCTGCTAAATGACTCAAATGTAAATGTGAGAAAGTCTCTGTCCCTTTGTTTGGGTCAATGCTGCAGCAAGGTCTCTGGATTTCTGAGCTTTCCCAGGCTTACTGTCCAGCTGTCCCATACTTTCCCCTCAGTATGTTATAATTCCCTGTCTGTGTGTTGCAGGATAAGGAGATCCGGGCGGTGTTTCTGTGGCTGTTCGGCCAGCTGTTCCATGGCTATCGCTGGTGTTTGCACATCATCCGGATCCACCCTGAACCAGTCATCCGCTTCCATAAGGTACACATCACCTTTTATCTCTCTGAACTTGATTCCTAAGGTGATATATTACGTTGTGTTCATACAAGTTCATACAACACTACGATCTTTATGAACACAATGGAATATATCACTTTAATGTCTTCCTGGAGGAGAAAAACATTTAGCTCTAAACAGACCTGCGAACTGTCTGTTTTGAGTCTAACACTTAGAGAGGAAGAGTGGAACAAGAATCTCAGGCCTGATGAGTGTGTGTGTTCCTCCAGGCTGCGTTCCTGGGCCAGAGGGCTCTGACTGAGGATGACTTCTTGATGAAGGTTTTGGACGGTATGGCATTTGCTGGGTTCATATCGGAGAGAGGGCCACCTTACAGACCTACAGACCTGTTCGATGACGTGAGTATCCCCACACACACACACACCTTCCCAATCAGTGGTAAAGATGTGAAGGATAAAGCATTCTAACTTCATGTTTTTCTTTTCCTGTGGACAGCTGATAGCCAATCAGGTGGAGCGTATTCGCCAGGAGGAGTGCAGTCCTCACAAAGTCATGAACCATATCAAGGAGCTAGCCGAGCAGCTTTTCAAAAACGTATGTTGTCCATAAAAAAAAATAAAAACATGTTTATTGATTTTATTTACAGATGCAGGATCATGATTTTATCACCCTTTTGTTGCTGAGAATTTATGCTGATGAGCTTCGTGATTTATGTAAAATTCACTGAAAACCCAAACAAACGTGGTTATTTTAACAGTATAGGCCGATTTTCACACCAGCATGGCCCAGGAATATTTTTGGTATCACAGAAAATCATGAGGAAAGTAGCCGTTTTGGGCCCTTTTTTAGACTTAAACATACCCTCCTGTAAGACCCTATGATCTGTGAACTGTACATGGAACAGTTAACTTCTTGGTGTCATTATACTCCTTCTGTAGCTCAGTTGGTAGAGCATGGCGCTTGTAACGCCAGGGTAGTGGGTTCGATCCCCGGGACCACCCATACGTAGAATGTATGCACACATGACTGTAAGTCGCTTTGGATAAAAGCGTCTGCTAAATGGCATATATTATTATATATATATTACAGTGTGCTCTAAAATATGGGGTATGTCTTGATTCTGAAAAAAAACACTTTAATTTATTCAACATTAAAACTTCTGTTCATATCTCAAAAGTATCCTTTTTGATTTAGTTTATTTTAAGACATTGTTTGGAACTATACTCTTAAAACACAGCAAGTTTCCAGTGTGGTCTCTCTGCTGCTTTTGAAGAAATTATCCATTTTGTATATAGCGATTGGCATAAAAGGTCATTAACCAATTACAGCCTCATGTAGGATTGCACGTTTAGCAAATCACCAGCATAGGGAATTCCCTTTTGAATTCATTTTCCCATTCATTGTGTTGGTGGTGCTCATAAAATGTTTCAGAACTTTAAAAGTAGCAGAGAGCCCACTCTGGAAATTTGATATACTTGTAGACAATGTTCCCTCTATGCTCCGCTCGTGCGCAGGTGCGCAGCTCCCCGGGACTGCCGTGCAGAAGACATATCAACTCGCGCAGAGAAGCACGAGATTGAACTTCAGTCAACTTCCTGCTTTTCCCCTTTCAGTTAACACGATCAACTAGTCAGGCCCATACTCCACACACAGACTGGTGTGCCATAACCAATCAGGGCTGCAGTATCTCTATATGCAAATAGATCATTGCCATATATGGATCTTTGCTTTTCCCTTTTAACTGGACTGTGTTTACAGCATCAGTGATTGTGTGCAGATATGCTTGTTTTGCATGTGTCCTAGTGTGTACATTTGTTCAGTTTCTTGGCTATTAAGTGAGTTATTAGCACATTTCTAGTCAGCAATGGGGGAGTGGTTGCTTCCGACAAGAGCACATAATGTGTGCATTTCTAGCCATCTTTGAAAAGCAAGTCAGGTGAAGAGCTTTTTTTCTGTCTTAAAGGGGCAGTGTTGTATTTTGAGACAGGCTTGAATTAGCCAAGGCAGAGGGTAGTATAATTTGTCGTATTCTATGTAATAATGGTATGGGAATAATACAAAATAAAATGTATCAAACATGACATTTTCAGTCACCTTGTCTGAAGGACAAGTGCATAAACAGGTTAATGGAAATCCCTACATGTTTTTTTTTTAAAGTCTCATGGAATTTAGGCCTATGTTGAACACCACACATTAGCTGCTATTGTTGGCTGAATGATAGAACAGCTATTTCCATGTTAAAATGTTATGGGATGCATTTTCTCTATAGTTTTTTTTATGGTATACCACTCTGATAGGCCTACATATGATCAAATAGCAACAGAAGCTTAATTGGCCACTGTTAAAACGGTAACTTAAAGCGGGTACAGCCTCAGTGTTCACAGTAAACGCGCACCAGAAGTTGCACAGAATTTACACGTTTGCACTCAGCAGACCTGAAATTTGTTCAGTACCTAATTTTTTGGGAGGTAAAATTGCTTGTAGAGTAAATTGTTTAAAACGATGTCTAAAAATGTTGAATGAATTAATGTGTGTAATTGTATTTCAGAAAGCATCAATATTCCATATTTTAGAGAACCTCTTGGTGTCATTATACTCCTTATAGTGTTATCTGTATCATGTACAGGTCATGGATCATTGGGTCTTACAGGGGAGGCATTTACAGGTCTAAAAGGGGACTGAAATGTTCACTTTCATTATTTTCTCAATGGTTTGTGTTACAATGTACAAAGAGTATCAACCATCCTTCCTCCCAATAAAGTTTCTATGAACAATCTGAGACACCAAAACAATTTTTGGTACATTCTGACATGGAATAGTCCTATTTTGCACTTTTCATGTTGCCTATTTTTGGCCAGCTAATAGCCTAACCAAGCTAATAGCCTAACTTGGCTATTAGCCAAGTAACATCATGGACTAAGCATTGAAATCCTGTTGCTGTGACAATTTAAGGTCAAATTAAGATCCTCCATCTGTATGTAATGTAGTAACTAAAATAACCACTTACCTCTTTTCTTTGACCTTTCTCCCCCTACACCTTTATGGTCGCTCACCTTATATTCTCCCCCCATCAGGAGAACCCATACCCTGTCGTGGCCATGCATAAGGTGCAGCGGCCAGCTGAGAGCCCTGGTCACAATGAACCCAAGAACTTGGCCATCTTCCCTCCGCTGGACGACGTCACAGTCCAGCTCTTCGTCGACCACGCCGCCGCCAAGCTCAAGACCGCCCCGCCCATGGTCAAGGCCGAGCTCAATGGCATGGTGCCCTCCGGACCCCCACTGGGTGAGTGTGCCAGGCTGGGTGGGAAAGACTGAGTGGAGGGGATAGTGTGGGCTGGGGGGTGGAGCGCCATAGGCATGAGATGGTGGGATTAAGTAGTGGAGTGAATGGACGGTTGAAAGACTGATGTAGACATTCCTATTGGGTTGTGGGTTAGAAGTTAGCAGAGATGCCAACATGAGATTTTGTCTGATGGATTGGCTTGATTTCTGGTGTAAAGAGGTTGATACACGCCACCCGGCAAGCCTCCAGACAGTCCACTGTGTTAGGATGACCTCTATGTGACCCATCTATCTCACAGCATGGGTTTAATTGAGCCGGGTTCAGTGTAGCTTCAGGGTAGACTGATGAGTGTGTCGGGTTCACCCAACAGTCCACCCGACAGTCCTCCAGTCCACCTGACAGTCCACTGTGTTAGGACGACCTCTGTGTGACCCATCCATCTCTCAGCATGGGTTTAATTGAGCTGGATTCAGTGTAGCTTCAGTGTAGACTGATGAGTGTGATGTAATAACCGCTGATTCGTGGTGTTCCTCCAGGAGACATTGTGGACAGGCATGGTCATGTCCTGGCTAACAGTGCTCGCAGGCTGGAGGTGGTCAGGAACTGCATTACCTACATATTTGACAACAAGATGCTGGAGGCCAAGAAGGTGAGAGACAAGGCCATAACCGCATCTCCATGCTCGGCCATTTTAGAATGATAAAAGTTGTTTGAAACTGTTTATAGCTGATTCATAGTAGAGGTCGACCGATTAATTGGAATGGCCGATTAATTGGGGCCGATTTCAAGTTTTCATAACAATCAGTAATCGGCATTTTTGGACACCGATCATGGCCAATTACATTGCACTCCACGAGGAGACTGCGTGGCAGGCTGACTACCTGGAGCCAAGGTAAGGTGCTAGCTAGCATTAAACATATCTTATAAAAAACAATCAATCTTAACAAAATCACTAGTTAACTACACATGGTTGATGATATTACTAGTTTATCTAGCTTGTCCTGCGTTGAATATAATCAATGCAGTGCCTGTTAATTCATCATTGAATTGTTGCCTACTTCGCCAAACGGGGGATGATTTTAACAAAAGCGCATTTGCGAAAAAAGCACAATCGTTGCACGAATGTACCTAACCATAAACATCAATGCCCCTTAAAATCAATAGACAGAAGTGTATATTTTTTAAAACATGCATATTTAGTTAAAGGAAATTCATATTAGCAGGCAATATTAAACTATGGAAATTGTCACTTCTCTTGCGTTCATTTAATGCAGAGTCAGGGTATATGCTACAGTTTGGGGGCGCCTGGCTCGTTGCGAACTCATTTGCCAGAATTTCACGTAATTATGACCTAACATTGAAGGTTGTGCAATGTAACAGCAATATTTAGACTTTTAGATGCCACCCGTTAGATAAAATACGTAACGGTTCCGTATTTCACTGAAAGAATAAACGTTTTGTTTTCAAAATGACAGTTTCTGGATTCGACCATATATATATCCTCATATATTAATAACTGTGTTATTATATTATAATTAAGTCTATGACTTGATAGAGCAGTCTGACTGAGCGATGGTAAGCAGCAGCAGGCTCATAAGCATTCATTCAAACAGCACTTTACTGCGTTTGCAGCAGCTCTTCGCAATGCTTTAAGCATTGCGCTGTTTATAACTTCAAGCCGATCAACTCCTGAGATTAGGCTGGCAATACTAAAGTACCTATTAGAACATCCAATAGTCAAAGGTATATGAAATACAAATGGTATAGAGATAAATAGTCCTATAATAACTACAACCTAAACTTCTAACCTGGGAATATTGAAGACTCATGTTAAAAGGATCCAGCTTTCATATGTTCTCAGCAAGGAACTTAAACGTTAGCTTTTTTTTACATGGCACATATTGCGCTTTTACTTTCTTCTCCAACACTTTGTTTTTGCATTATTTAAACCAAATTGAACGTTTCATTATTTATTTAAGACTAAATGGATTTTATTGATGTATTATATTAAGTTCAAATAAGTGTTCATTCAGTATTGTTGTAATTGTCATTATTACAAATATATATATATAAAAAACGGCCGTTTTAATCGGTATCGGCTTTTCTTTTTGGGGGGGGTGTCCTCCAATAATCGGTATCGGTGATGAAAAATCACAATCGGTCGACCTCTAATTCATAGCTAGTTTAGAGGTTTGACCTACATGGTAGTCTAGTGACTTATCATCTTTTGAAAACATAACATTTTTTATAAAACCAAAATGAAGTTCCTGCACATGACACCTAACCATAAATATCTTCCTAAAGTCGCCATCTCCTAATATTGTTGTCCTGTGTTTGCTGCCCCCCCCCCCCCAGCTGATGCCAGCAGTACTGCGGGCGCTAAAGGGCCGGGCGGCCAGGGTGTGTCTGACCCAGGAGCTCAACCAGCACGTCCTGCAGAACCGAGCTGTGCTGGACGACCAGCAGTTTGACTACATCGTCCGCATGATGAACTGCACCTTACAGGTACATGCCGACGCCACAAAAAATTCTCTCTCCTCTTCTACAAAGTTCTATTGTAGACCGCAGCTCACAGTCGGGTTCAGTACATAGAACGGCTGTATTGAAGGAGTTCTGAAAGCAATAACTTTAACTCTGGGACTTTTTCGAAACAGTGCAATGCTACCGATTTTTACACTGCGATGGAGGCCTTTATATTTTCATAAGATCACACACACACTGTATAATGGAGCCTAATCGGTGGCGTTTGCATGACTGACATTGTATGGCGATGTTGACCTCTATTCTCCTACTCAGGACTGCTCCCACATGGATGAACACGGTATTGCAGCCATCCTCCTTCCCCTGGTCACGGCCTTCTGCAGAGTAAGTCACAAAAACAAGCAATCCTTATTCAACACAAAAGAAACAAATCATTGTCCTTTATTATAGCTTTAAAGTGGTCTGTTTCTAAAGCTTCTGTGTGGCCTTGTGTGTTTGTGTCTGGCAGAAACTAGGCGCGGGCATCACCCAGTTTGCCTACAGCTGTGTGCAGGAGCACATGGTGTGGACTAACATGCAGTTCTGGGAGGCCATGTTCTACAGTGATGTCCAGAACCACATCAGAGCCCTGTATCTGGAGGCAGACGGGGGGGAGCTGTCCACCTCTGTAAGAACAGACCCTAAAATTACACAACAAGCAGGACCTTTTTTTAAGCTAATTCTCCTGCATATTAGCATCAAACACAGCAATAAAAACATAACCGAGGCCTTTTCCTTGATAATAGTACTTAGTCCTTGGAGTACATCCTTACATTGACCCCATCTGATCTTCCCCCTTCCACCCCCCCAGTCTCACGGTCAGCAGGAGTCTGGTCCAGCAGCGGGAGGTCAGGAGCTGCTGGGTGCTCTGGAGCTGGCGTCAGAACAGAGCAGGCTGTGGCCCACGCTCAGCAAGGAGCAGCAGAGTGAGCGCGTGCAGAAAGAGGAGAGCACGGTGTTCAGCCAGGCCATCCACTACGCCAACCGCATGTCCTACCTGCTGCTGCCCCTGGACACCAGCAAGAACCGCCTACTCAACAGGTCCGGGATAGGGGATGTGGAGAGTGTTAGCAACAGCTACGTCACCAACAGGTACACCAACAGGTGGGGGACGCACACACACAAACACACACTCGACAACAGACAGACAAACACACCCAACAGCTTCATCACTAATAGACATGTTAAAAACAGCTTGTCAAACAGTGGGCAGCTTTGTAACATCTTACAGTGGAACCAGCAACAAACTTATGCCAAGCGATACGACTTTAACTTTGAAGTTCAAGCTCATAATGGTCGTTCCTAAGATGCCTTTGTTGTATTTATTTAGCATTGCTGGCAGCATGGCGGAGAGCTACGACACAGAGAGCGGCTTTGAGGACGCTGAGAGCTCTGACGTGGCCAACTCTGTGGTGCGATTTATCAACCGCTTCGTAGACAAAGTGTGTAACGAGAGTGGGGTGACCAACGAGCACCTCAAGGCACTACACACCATGATACCAGGTAGGAATCTCCATTTTGTGTTTTTGGTGCTCATGTTGTGAACTTTCCTTGACAGATCAGGGTTGTATTTATTAGGCACTAAATGGAAGAAAACGGACTGATGGGGAGGGATTCCCTGAACTTGTCCAATAAGAAACACTTGTTTTAGTTTTCCTTTGCAAAGTGTTTTGCTACTGTGTTCCCTAATGAATATGACTCAGGTTTTCTAGAGTTCAAATTGTGTGTTAGGGGAGAGTTTTAATCAGTTTCTCTCTCTCCCTCCTGTGTTGTTCCACAGACATCGTTCAGATGCACATCGAGACGCTGGATGCAGTCCACAGGGAGAGTAAGCGACTGCCACCGATCCAAAAGGTAACCAATTCCTTATTTTACATTACGCTGGAAAAAAGCCACGCAGATCCCCGCCCCAGGCCAGCCCCGCTCAGCCCCCTCTCCACCAATCCCTGCTCAGTGTCACAGTGCCACGCCCACGGCAGGTACGTCTGTCCCAGCGACAGCACCATGTGTGACTCACACTACTACGCCTGAGACGTGCATGCTGGGTTGATGTAGTTCCCCCCTCAGAAGACGGGGTCTCGTTCATTTGGAACTAAAATGGGAGAAAATGTTTTGAAAACGAGGTACTACCTAACTTTGTCCAATACGAACAAGAATGTGGATTTCCTGTTTCAGTACATTTTCTCCCGTTGGTGCCTACTGAATGTGGACCTGGAAGACGACTACAGCCCGAGCAGTGCATGCTGGGGGTTGTAGTTCTCAGTGACCTGGTTGACTACCGCCTGCGTCACTGACTCTTGTGCCTTCAGACAGAAGGGTGCAGTTTGCTCTGTTCTGTGGAGTTTTCTGTCAGCAGTTGGAGAGGGACAGTAGCTTGGCACGGCATCATCGGCATGTCTGTTGTGTTAATGGCATCTAAGCATTGCCCTAGCATATGCATCAACCAAGAGCTCAGGGATGCCCTGTATCAGATATCAGTCCAATTGGATCTCACCTTTTGTGCGTTTTTTGTGTTTATCCCATCTTATAATTTGACCTGATCCCACCTCCCAGAATGCGCTATTTTTTTTCTCCCTGCATGAGCATTCATGTCATATGAATTCCAGTTAAATCCTCTCCCAATGAGCTGAACCTAGGGCATTAGGAGTTGCACAACAGATTATGAAATGGGTTACAAATGAGTGCCTTAACAAATGTTCTATTATGAGTTGAGCTGCTCTGTTTGGTGTAGTTGCCCCAGCATAGGCCTCTCCAGCATCGCTGAGCACAGGAAATGATGTCATGCTCTGAGCCAGATGTTCTATTGGTCTTTAACAGAAAAAGGACCTGCATCCAAGAATACTGTGAGATGATTTTGTGAGAAAATATACAAATGGTTGTAAACATGTTACCTCTTTTGAAGGGGAAAACCCTAAACCACTAAAATTGCAGTTTATATTATACTAGTCTTAAGAGATTTGAATAGTTTCATATCCAACTTGTTGAGCATCAGGGATGTCTTTGCCAAGATCCCACCAGCCAATTGAGATTTAGGCAAACCGTTTATGTTATGTAACATTAACAAAAGTAACAAATTGCAATCAAATGTCTCCATTTTGATATATCCGTTTTCAACTGTCTGTCGTGTGATACATTTGTGCTTCAGCATGCGATCTGGATTGACGTGTGCCATTTGTTGTGGTGAATTTGGTTTGAAATATAGAACCACCAATGTAAGGATAGCTTATATATTTGAGTTCTGTTGGACATAAAGCACTAGCAACTGCCCCCCCCCATCCTTACCTACCTTGTCCCTCTACTCAATCTGCTTACTCTTCTCCTTCCATCAATTATCAACTCTTCTCGTTTCTTTACCCCACATCTACCTCTTCCTTATCTTCCTCTGCCCTCCCTCTCTCTTCTTGTTCACAATCTCTTCCCCTGTTCCTTTTCTCTCCCTTCACTCCTCCCTCTCTCTGTGCTGCAGCCCAAGCTTCTGAGGCCCATTCTTCTGGCGGGAGAGGAGCTGGTGATGGACGGCATGCGGGTGCACCTGATCTCAGACGGCCGGGAGGAGGCCACGGGGGCCTTGGGGGGTCCAGCCCTCCTCCCTGCCGAGGGGGCCATCTTCCTCACCACCTACCGCCTCATCTTCAAGGGCACGCCCAACGACCCGCTGGGTAAGAGGGTGTTGAAAACACAAACATGCACGCGTGTTAATACACACACACACTTTCTCTCTAACCCTGAGTGTTGTTGTGCAGTGGGTGAGCAGGTGGTGACTCGGTCGTTCCCCATCGCCTCCCTGACTAAGGAGAAGAGGATCTCTGTCAGTCTGTCCATGGACCAGTTCATACAGGAGGGTCTGCAGCTACGCTCCTGCACTTTCCAGGTACACCTCTACCCTCCGTCCTGCCACCCTCGTATCCATCACCCTACTGCCTAAACACCAGGCCCCTAGGCCTTCATAGCTTCTCCTCCCTCCACACACTCTCATTCTGCATTGTAACGCTCTCCATTTAAAATTTGACAGAACACTCATTAATTTGTGTTTTTCTGACACTCCTCCTGTAGCTGCTGAAGATAGCGTTTGATGAGGAGGTTGCGTCGGACCTGGCCGAGGTGTTCCGGAAGCACATGCACAAGCTCCGCTACCCACAGCACGTCCAGGGAACCTTCGCCTTCACCGTGGGCCAGAGTGGCAAGACGTTGGTCGAACACAAGACCAAGGACAAGAACCAGTCAATAAAGTAAGACCAGACCGATATAACACACACTCACGTCAACCACAAGAACCAAAACAACACTAAAAGGAAACAGGAAGAGCATACACACGCCAAACTCATTTCAACACACATCCGCGTTGTATAAAACGTCAGTACCGCTCCAGTTTTATTGTCAGTTAGCAGAGTAATGAGAAAGTGTAAATCTGTAAGACGTTTCACACCTCTCACATCCTCCACATCAAGTACAGAACATCCATTTAAAAAGTGCTTACTCACTAAAGGATGTGGGTCACGGATGACACCCCAGCACTGTAATGTGAGCTGAATATACGGCCTGCCCCAAGCAGCAGCCTTTGGAGATATAGTAGTCCACATTATTGCCCTACATTTCATAGCCGTCCTGACAGTTTAAAGAATATATCTGACGGTCTCTGATTTAAAGTCAGTGTTTGGTGTGATGTATTAATAAAAACAGGATTTATAGACTTTTTGCTTGCGAGTGTAAGTGCTTCAGTGAGTGTGAACCCTTGTTCTTGTGTAACCACCAATGGGGCATATAGCATGCAGACTGTCTAGTTCTGCTCGCTGCACACTGACTTATTTCAGGCAGGGTCAGTAGAGAGGAATGCAACTTCACATCCTACACTCTATTCTGTCCACTGTCACTGCCAGTAGACCCCCAGAGTTCCCTTTTGCTTTATCATCCCCCACTCTCTCCACTTCTCCCTCTCTCTCTGTCGCTCTCTCACTCTGTCTGTGTGTATCCCCCCCCATCACTCCTTCCTTTTTTTCTCTCTCATGTGGGGTATGAAAAGAGCATGAGCTCTCTGAGAGCTGGCTTCTATCTGTTGAATAATGCAGCAGTGGAAACAGTGACGGTTCCTCCGTGTTTGTCCCTGGTGTTTCCATCTCCTCCCCGAGTCGTCACACCACTAAAAGACTCCATTCATTCACTGATATTAACCTCACGACAATGCGGGCCCAACCCCCCTGCAGCAGTGAGCAGGCTCAACTAGCAGTCTTTTAACGCATTCATTAGCTTTAATTATGCATACAGACTACCGCCGAGTCTGCATTAGGGATGTGCCTTGGATTTAATTGACCGGTTATTTAAACTTCTAAGTACCACTCAGAGCTTTTGTACCTTTAAATTTATAACCAGGGTTGTATTCAGTTGACATGAAATGGAAGCAAACGGGCCAAAACAGGGAGGTACAATCAAAACTGGTTCAATAAGAAACACTTGTTTTCATTTTCCGTTGCAAAGTGTTTTGCTATGGTGTGCCCAAATGAATATGACCCAGGAAGTAGACGTCATTAAGTTTAGCTTTAATTGAAGATAACTATGTTGTGAACCCTTTTCTCTCTCTTCCCCCTCTCCTTCTCCTCTCACTTCCTCACCCCTCCACCCTTCCTAAGAACACTTTCCAAAAACCTGGTGAAGAGTGCCAAGAGGACGATCGGTCGACAGTATGTGACCCGGAAGAAGTACTCACCTCCCACCTGGGAGAACAGGAGCAGCCTGCAGTCAGAGCTGGACGAGGATGAGATCTCCGGTAGGACATGGTGTTGACAACTCAAGCAGCAACGTCAAGGTTTAGGGTGGCATTTTGACCTAAGATCCACGTACTTCCGTTGACATAAATACATGTCTTATGTAAAAGTCTTGATTTGCTGTTGAATGGTCTCTACAGTGTTTGATCTGAGGTAGTAGGCCAGTGTACGCTGTCTCTGACTGTCTGTGTGTCTGCTAGTCTCAGAGGAGTTGGACCAGGGCTCCCTCACCCTGTCTTCCACCATCCGCTCCTCGGACAGACAGACCATGAGCAACGTGGTGGAGCGTGCCTGTTGCCGTGACTACCAGCGGCTAGGACTGGGCACGCTCAGTAACAGCCTGACGCGCTCCAAGAACGAGCCCTTCCGCATCTCCACCGTCAACCGCATGTACACCGTCTGCAGGAGGTAAGTTCACGGTCCAACCGCAGATAGAACATGTTTTTACGACGGGTTCACGGTCAAATATCATGTGGGACTCTCTAAAAACACGCCACTTCGACACTCTTCGTTTTTAGCGGATATCAATCGCATGTGATAGGTTTATGGTCAAACCATACATGGACCATGTTTCAAGTAACTTCCTGAGTTTAGTCTCAAAGCACTGCATTCAGGTTGAATGCCGTCTTGATTCAAATACATGTTTGATCTTAACATTTATATAAATAAACATTCAGTCATGTTACTTTGATATGCAGAGTGGGCCAATGAGCAAACTATATTTTAACACATGACATTATCTTGTGGTCATGACATTCTGCAGTGACATGAACAGAATGTCATCTCAACCCTAACTCCCTCTGCTCTCTCTCTCTCTCGCTCTCTCTCTCTGTGTGTTACCAGTTACCCCGGCCTGTTGATCGTGCCCCAGAGCATTCCAGACTCCACCATCCAGCGCATCTCCCGCTGTTACAGACAGAACCGTTTCCCTGTGGTGTGCTGGAGGAACTCTCGTACCAAGGCTGTGCTGCTGCGCTCTGCAGGCCTCCATGCTAAGGGAGTGGTGGGCTTCTTCAAGTCCCCCAATGCCCCCAGCGCCGGTACGACACAAACTAAAAGTTAGTTAGTTGGTGTCTTTAAGGGAATGACTGGGGATGTTGGGCTATGTTTAGGAATAATAAAACACGCCAAACCACTCCAAAGCCAGCTATATCAGTAGCAATGTTATGTGAAAGTATAAGAATGTGATCCAGAAAGTCTCAACTCATCAGAAACAATGAGCAAATAAACCAACACTTTAGATGCATAGAAATGCACAATGCACAGTTTATGCCCCTTACAGCTTGAGCATCATTTTTTAGTCTTCAGCATTTTATACCCAGCATGCAAATCTGCAAAAACCAGTGGTGATTGATAGTTGGGATCCTTCCCCAGGCCCCTCCCAGGCCGACTCGACCAGCCTGGAGCAGGAGAAGTACATGCAGGCGATCATCAGCTCCATGCCCTCCTACTGTGAGCCCAGTGGCAGGAACACACTCGGCGGCTTCACCTCCACTCACATGAGCACCTCAGGTAGGACACACACACACCAGGGTTTCTGTTATCCCGCTAAAATCCGGCTTTTGGACAATTTATTATTTTTTTAAAAATCCAATAGAATTGACACCGGCCAATTGTCCCCCAAGAAATAAAATAATCCCATTTCAAAATAACGCTTTTTAGCCTATTCATTGCTGGATATACCAGTCGATGGAAATACATTTGAACCGTCATGCTTATCAGTCTTTTGTTTTATTTGCATAATTTAGTGGAATTAAATTGGCTTGTGTATATTTTGGTTAGTTGATATGATTCTTATTTATCACAAACTTTTGGGGTGGGGGGTCTGTAAAATAGTGCCAGTTGCTGCTGGTGTGAAATGTGCTTTTATAAGCCCAATCATAGCACAGCAATTCTAAATGCGATCGCATGTTAAAAACAGTCACCATTAAAAAAAGCTACTATATTTCTCAACTGGTAATTGAAGCACGATTCATGTGCTTAGGCAACAGTAGGCATGATTCAGCAGGTCACACACCACTTTAGAATGTGAGCTGGAGATGGAATACATTTTGAAAACATGTATACTTAATTGTGTGAAACATTAACGTTTTACTTCATATTATGTGGCACGTCTTACCTTGCTTCAATGTAGCTGAGCCAAAATCTGTTTCTATAAACGTGGAGGCATTTATTTTCTAAAGACTTCCATATGCCAATGAAACAAGTAGCCAAATGTTCTCTTTTTTCCCCCCTTTTTTCCCCAAACAGTTTTTCATTGTCCAGTAGCCAAAAACACAATCCTAATCATTTTATTTCAGACATTCTCTCATAAGCCAGAGTTTGTGATCCTTTGCTTGTGTCTATCTCCAGACTCGTCAGATAAGCTGAGGCAGCCTAAGATCGGAGCTCTGATGAAACAGGTGATGGGAGGCAAGGAGGACGTACCTGGAACCTTCAGCCGCGGAGGTGAGATTGTGGTTTTACTGTGTTTGTGTGGGTGTATGTGGTTGCGTTACTTGCATCAATTAGTTCGTAGAAACTTCCTTTGCAAGGAATGCCTTATATTTCTAGGTTTGGTTTGGGTTTGTATTGTGGCTCGCCCTACAATTACCTGCCAAGGAACATTCACTGGAACTAACCCAAAAGAGGAATGGTGGTTGTTACCTTAATAATAACCAATCTCCATAGTGTATCCATATTTGGGCCTGTGTGTATGTATAGCTGTGTGAAACCTTCTCCCCCTATGGTGTTGGTTAATGGGCATCATCTCTGTGTCATTTGACCTCAGCTCTGGGTCAAAGGGCGAGAGTCATCTCCCTTTCTCAGCCCAGAGTTTCAGGCAAGGCCAGAAACCCCCCCGGAGGTACAGTATGCACCGACCCAATCTAACCAATCAGGACTCTTAACAGTTACGTCAGTCTGTCTGCGTTGGCTGGCGTCCCCGCCCGTCGGTCCCTCTTTCCCTGTGATGTCCTAGTGTGTGTCTCTCGCTCTCAGGACTAACTTTTTGTTGTCCAATCTCTTTGTTAGAGAGATTCTCTTCTTCTTTTTAGGCATCTGTTTGCATGCTTTTCTAGTGGGCTGTCGACTCTACACACACTGCTGCAGATCGTCCTGTTTGTCCATGTTTCTGTTCTGTGTTTGATTTCTACTCTGTGCTGTGAGTGGTATGATGACTCATGTTTTCCCAGCGCTGTTTGGTTTGGAGCATCATTTTTACATATAGCCTATTTAGTAACATAGATCGATCTTATTATAGTTGTTCAATTATTCGTACCTTGGTACTTTTTTTTCAGCATGGCTTTCAGTTAGTCTGGTGGTATAGAGTACAATGAATGTATCTGCCACTGCATAAATGTGGCTTGTGTGTGTTAGTAATGGCAAACTTGGAGAGTGCACACTGTATGTGTGTGTGATAACCCTCTCTAAAACCTCTCCCTGTGTGTGTGTGTGTGATAACCCCCTCTAAAACCTCTCTCTGTGTGTGTGTGTGTGATACACACACACACACACACACACACACACACACACACACACACACACACACACACACACACACACACACACACACACACACACACACACAGGTTTTAAAGGGGGTTATCACACACACACACACACACACACACACACACAGGTTTTAAAGGGGGTTGTGTGTGTGTGTGTGATAACCCTCTCTAAAACCGCTCCCTGTGTGTGTGTTAACCCCCTCTAAAACCTCTCGCTTGTATGTGTGTGCTCTAGGGAAGTGGGGCAGTATCCGGGGTAGTGGGCGTCTGAGTGCCTACAACCCAGAAGTGGGGAACAGGCTGTCCAGTAAGGAGTCTCCCCAGCCCAACGGGGGCCCCAGCGAGGCCCTGTTCCTCAGACAGCAGAGGGCCTACCTCTACATCATCGGAGACAAGACACAGCTCAAAGTAACTGCCAATACACAATAGTACACTAGACTGTCTACTTATTTAATATTGATTGACTCAATATCCCAGAAGTCTTTGGAGGTCTTAGTGTCATAGAACCTTCAATCAATCAATCAAATGTATTTATAAAGTCCTTCTTATATCTCAAAGTGCTGTATAGAAACCCAGCCTAAAACTCCAAACAGCAAGCAATGCAGGTGTAGAAGCACGGTGGCTAGGAAAAACTCCCTAGAAAGGCCAGAACCTAGGAAGAAACCTAGAGAGGAACCAGGCTATGAGGGGTGGCCAGTCCTCTTTTGGCTGTGCCGGGTGGAGATTATAACAGAACATTGCCAAGATGTTCAAATGTTCATAGATGACCAGCAGGGTCAAATAATAATAATAATCACAGTGGTTGTCGAGGGTGCAACAGGTCAGCACCTCAGGAGTAAATATCAGTTGGCTTTTGATAGCCGATCATTCAGAGTATCTCTACTGCGCCTGCTGTCTCTAGAGAGTTGATAACAGCAGGTCTAGGACAGGTAGCACGTCCGGTGAACAGGACAGGATTCCATAGCTGCAGGCAGAACAGTTGAAACTGGAGCAGCAGCACGGTCAGGTGGACTGGTGACAGCAAGGAGTCATCAGGCCAGGTAGTCCTAGGGCTCAGGTCCTAGGGCTCAGGTCCTAGGGCTCAGGTCCGAGAGAGAGAGAGGGAGACAGCAAGGGCAGTTCGTTGCTCCAGAGCCTTTGCGTTCACCTTCACACTCATGGGCCAGACTACACTCAATCATAGGACCTACTGAAGAGATGAGTCTTCAATAAAGACTTAAAGGTTGAGACCGAGTCTGTGTCTCTCACATGGGTAGGCAGACCATTCCATAGAAATTTAGCTCTATAGGAGAAAGCTCTGCCTCCAGCTGTTTGCTTAGAAATTCTAGGGACAGTAAGGAGGCCTGCGTCTTGTGACCGTAGCGTACGTGTAGGTATGTACGGCAGGACCAAATTGGAAAGATGGGTTGGAGCCCATGTAATGCTTTGTAGGTTAGCAGTAAACCTTGAAATCAGCCCTTGCCTTAACAGGAAGCCAGTGTAGAGAGGCTAGCACTGATATATTTTTTTGGTTTTAGTCAAGATTCTAGCAGCCGTGTTTAGCACTAACTGAAGTTTTATTTAGTGCTTTATCCGGGTAGCCGGAAAGTAGAGCATTGCAGTTGTCTAACGTAGAAGTGACAAAAGCATGGATACATTTTTCTGCATCATTTTTGGACAGAAAGTTTCTGAGATTTGCAATGTTACTTAGATGGAAAAAAGCGGTCCTTGAAACAGTCTTGATATGTTAGTCAAAAGAGAGATCAGGGTCCAGAGTAAAGCCGACGTCCTTCAACAGAAGATCTCTTTGTTTCTTGGGACATAGAACAAGCATTTCTGTTTTGTCCGAGTTTAAAAGTCGGACATTTGCAGCCATCCACTTCCTTATGTCTGAAACACAGTCTTCCAGGGAGTGCAATTTTGGGGCTTCACCGTTTTTCATGGAAATGTACAGCTGTGTGTCATCCGCATAGCAGTGAAAGTTAACATTATGTTTCCGAATGACATCACCAAGAGGTAAAATATATAGTGAAAACAATAGTGGTCCTAAAACGGAACCTTGAGGAACACCGAAATTTGCAGTTGATTTGTCAGAGGACAAACCATCCACAGAGACAAAATAATATCTTTCCGACAGATAAGATCTAAACCAGGCCAGAACTTGTCCATTTAGACCAATTTGGGTTTCCAATCTCTCCAAAAGAATGTGATAATCGATGTTATCAAAAGCAACACTAAGGTCTAGTAGCACAAGGACAGATGCAGAGCCTTAGTCTGATGCCATTAAAAGGTCATTTACCACCTTCACAAGTGCAGTCTCAGTGCTATGATGGGGTCTAAAACCAGACTGAAGCGTTTCATATACATTGTTTGTCTTCAGGACCAACCTTGACCCCTGTTTGTCCCATATCATCAGGGTGGGAAGCAGGACTCGTTCCAGCAGTGGGAGGTGGTGCCCATCGAGGTGTGTGATGTGCGTCAGGTGAAGAACAGCTTTAAGAAGCTGATTAAGGCCTGTGTTCCCAGCTCAGCCACCTCTGAACCCAGCATGACCTTTCACCGCTGCCTGGAAGAGTCCGAATGGATGTGCCTGGTAATGCTCTCATTCATACAGTGTGTGTATGTTTGTTAGCGTGTGCAGCTGTAAAAGTGTATGTATTGTGCAATAGAGAGACCTATGGATGCATTTGATTTTTGTATGTTTATCCTGACTGCCTGCATAAGGTAATGTGTGTATGATTTAAGTGTGCTAATCATGACGTGTGTGTGTGTGTGTGTGTGTGTGTCCAGCTCCATAGAGTTCTGCAGGTGTCTGTCCTGGTGGTAGAGTTGTTAGACACGGGCTCGTCAGTCATGGTCAGCTTGGAGGATGGCTGGGACGTCACTACTCAGGTATAACACACGTACTCACTAAACATACTCACAATGCAAACACACCTCTCACAGCTAATGTAGGTCAACTTGTGATATATCGTCTCTGCCTGTGCTACCGATTGGTCTCCTCACTCCGCTGTTTAGGTAACCTATAAATTACGATCATCCTGTCTATCTGACTGTCACACCGATTCTTGGTCTCTCTCTAGGTGGTGTCTCTGGTCCAGCTTCTGTCAGACCCGTACTACCGGACCTTCGATGGCTTCCGCCTGCTGGTGGAGAAGGAGTGGCTGTCGTTTGGCCACAGGTTCAGTCATCGCGGCGCCCAGACCCTGGCCAGCCAGAGCAGCGGCTTCACACCTGTGTTCCTGCAGTTTCTCGACTGCGTGCACCAGGTATGTACGTGTGGGGGTGGGTTTTATGAGTGCAGGTGTGACAGTAAAGTGTGTGTGTGTTTGTCTAACTGGGTGTTTACATGTCAGCTACTTTACCCATATCATCTGGATTCCGCTATTTCTCTGTATAGGTGTGCATCTGTGTGTCTGAGTAAACATGTGCGTGTGTTTACCTGAGTGACAGTGAATTTCTTTTTTTCCCCCGGCCAGTGATGTGGACTCGCATGTGTGATGCGTCTCTGGCAGAGGGTTTCAATAGTCCTGTCTGTATTTATGATCCCAGCTTCAGGCCAGTGATGTGGACTCGCATGTGTGATGTGTCTCTGGCAGAGGGTTTCAATAGTCCTGTCTGTATTTATGATCCCAGCTTCACAATGGCGTGCTCTATTTAACCCCCTGTTACACAGGGACATACACTGTGTGTACAAAACATTAGGAACACCTTCCTAATATTGAGTTGCTTGCCAGTTTGCACTCAGAACAGCATCGATTTAACAGGTGACACTAACAAGGGATCGTAGCTTTCACCTGGCCAGTCATGGAAAGGGCAGGTGTTCCTAATATTTTGTACACTCAGTGTTTATATGGGTTGTCGTTCCCACAATGAGTGCCTTTTGCGTCCCTTTGATATTTTAAGTAGAAATTGTACACAAATATTGAATTTTAAAATCCTATTATATTAAATGAAGTGCCCTTGAATATCAACCAAATGGAAAAATCAATACATTGTGTGTGTCCCCTGACTTGTAGGAAGTTTTTACCCACTCAATCCCAATATCATTGTAAAACACTAGTTACTTTTGTTGCTTTGATAGTCATTTCTGAAGACGATTAATTTGAAGGTCAACCCTGCTATGTTAACGCTCTTTTTAGTATGGTGGGAATCAGACCCTTGAAATTGAGCTCAGGTGCATGCTGTTTTTATTGATCATCCTTGAGATGTTTCTACAATTTGATTTGAGTCCACCTGTGGTCAATTCAATTGATTGGACATAATTTGGAAAGGCACACACCTGTCTATATAAGGTCCCACAGTTGACCGTGCATGTCAGAGCAAAAACCAAGCCATGAGGTCGAAGAAATTGTCCGTGGAGCTCAGAGACAGGATTGTGTCGAGGCACAGATCTGGGGAAGGGCACCAAAACATTTCTGTAGCATTGAAGATCCCCAAGAACACAGTGGCCTCCATCATTCTTAAATGGAAGAAGTTTGGAACCACCAAGACTCTTCCTAGAGCTGGCCTCCTGGCCAAACTGAGCAATCAGTAGAGAAGGGCCTTGGTCAAGGAGGTGACCAAGAAACCGATGTTCATTCTGACAGAGTTCCTCTGTGGAGATGGTAGAATCTTCCAGAAGGACAACCATCTCTGCAGCACTCCACAGGCCTTTATGGTAGAGTGGCCGAATGGAAGCCACTCCTCAGTAAAAGGGACATAACAGCCAGCTTTTAGTTTGCCAAAAGGCACCTAGAGGACTTTCAGACCATGAGAAGCAAGATTCTCTGGTCTGATGAATCCAAGATTGAACTCTTTGGCCTGAATGCCAAGCGTCACGTCTGGAGGAAACCTGGCACCATCCCCTCGGTGTTGCTGCCACCCATGCAGGGAAAGGAAGACTAGTCAGGATCAAGGGAAAGATGAACGGTGCAAGTACAGAGAGATTCTTGATAAAAACCTGCTCAGGACCTCAGAGTGGGGCCATGGTTCACATTCGAACAGGACAACAACCCTAAGCAGATAGCCAAGACAATGTAGGAGTGGCTTTGGGACAGGCCTCTCAATGTCCTTGAGTGGCCCAGCCAGAGCTCGGACTTGAACCCAATCGAACATCTCTGGAGAGACCTGAAAATAGCTGTGCAATGATTCTCCCCGTCCAACATGACAGCTTGAGAGGATCTGCAGAGAAGTATGGAAGAAACTCCCCAAATACAGGTGTGCCAAGCTTGTAGTGTCATACCCAAGAAGACTGAAGCCTGTAATCGCAGCCAACTGTGCTTAAACAAAGTACTGAGTAAAGGGACTGAATACTTATGTAAATGTGGTATTTCCGTTTTTCATTTTTTTATTTGCAAAAATGTCTTAACCTGTTTTTACTTCGTAGTTATAGGGTATTGTGTGTAGATTGAGAAATTATTTAATCCATTTTAGAAGAAGGCTGTAACAAAATCTGGGAAAAGTCCAGGGGTAGGAATACTTTCCAAATGCATCCTACCTGAGTTCTTCGCGGAAGAGTTCTGAAATCTGCCACACCCTGATTGAATCAGCTTTTGTCTTTTCGGGGGAGAAAAGTATATACACGTTTAAAAACAATATGCTATCTGATATGCTATCTATAAAATGTCTTTCACAACTAGCTATCGTTTGTTATATCACGTAATTCGCCGATGACGTGTGAGTGGAGAGGAGTCTTAATTTCAATTTCTCCTCGCAGTTTCTCCTCGATGACCTTTGACCTTTTTCTAAAGGAGGCGAGAGAGGACGCAGGAGCTGTGCAAATCCAATTGAGGAAGGGCCAGTGAATGTTTAATCAAGAAGTTGAGCAGTAAACACAGGAAGGGCAACTGACGTGTTACCTTAAATCCTGTCCCCCCTGCAGATCCACCTGCAGTTCCCCATGGAGTTTGAGTTCAGTCAGTACTACCTGAAGTTCCTGGCCTACCACTACGTGTCCAACCGCTTCAGAACCTTCCTACTCGATTCGGACTACGAACGCATTGAGCTCGGTGAGCCTTTTATCCGTTCTACGCATAAGGGCAGGAGTTTTACCTTATCAGATGGCCTCCAGATTCAGGTTACATGGTTAGGAGAAACTCCAGACCCCATAGATACTATCTGAATTCTTAGAAGTAGGTTATTTCAGTACACGTTTGGGTATGTGAGTGTGACTTATATGCCAGGTGAGTGATTGGGTTCAGTGAGTTGATGAATCTTCTGTCTGTGTTAAGGGGTTCTGTACGAGGAGAAGGGGGAGAGGAAGAACCCGCAGGTGTGTAAATCGGTGTGGGATTACATTGACCGGCTCAACAAGAAAACACCTATCTTCTTCAACTACATGTTCTCACCAGAGGATGAGGAGGTGAGTGAGCCTGGAACACAACTGGGTGACATTAGACTGCCCCCTGGTGGTGAAGTTCACTGAAAATCCAAGTGGCTATCACATTTTTAATCAAGTGGAGGTTTGGTTTTACGATCTTAGACTTGACCTAAGATTTACTTGCCGATCTTGAAGTTAGAATTATTACTTTTAATTACATGCACATTTTGTGGTAACAAAAATAAATTCATGTGGTCCCCAGGTGCTGCGGCCGTACAGCTTCATCTCCAACCTAAAGGTGTGGGACTTCTACACAGAGGAGACGCTGTCTGAGGGCCCGTCTTACGACTGGGAGCTGGTGCAGAGGGGCCGGCAGGAGAGGCTGGCTGAGGAGGTGCCTGACAAACCAGACACCACCACCCCCAAATCCCAGCGACACATCGTCTGGCCCTGCTACGACAGCCGCAGCAGAGTGGTACCCGACGCCATCACCAAACTGCTGCAAGTTAGTGGAGATTACTTACACATTGCGTTCTATCAGTATACTGCTGTATACTGTATAACCCTAACTTGTTGTATAAATTCTCATACATGAATCTGACTTGCTCTGTGTATTCTGTCCTAGGACCTGCAGAGTCTGGAGGCTGAGTTGGGGCTGCCACCAGAGAAATGGAAGGACACTTGGGACAAGATCAAGGCCAACCAACGGGCCGAGGCCAAGCTGGAGAACAGGGTGAGAAACGCTGGACAACCAGAAGCTAACCTATGATTTCACTAGCTATTAGGATGCCATCCTTCTGACAATTTAACTTAGACACTTACTTAGACTTTTTGAAAATAACTTCTTGTAGATTTATAGTAATGTGTTCTACTGACCTCTTGTGGAAACTATTTGTGTTTTATTGAATAGATTAGCCCTCCCTAAACTAACCAGAGGATATCCCCCTGTATTTTCTTGCTCTTCCTCTGTTCTCTCACTCTTTCAGCCGTCGTTCAACAGCTCCTTGCTGATGTCGTCCAACATGAGTCACCAGCGGCGGTCTCAGGGGGTGTACCTTCCGGAGAGTGGGGTGGGCTCCTCCATTAACCTGGCCATGGACCGTGAGACCAGCACTACCTCCACCCCTGTGGCCGGGCGCCCCAGCACCAGCACCCTATACAGCCAGTTCCAGAGCACGGAGAGTGAGAACAGGTCTGTACCCCCACCCTTATCGCTGCCCCAGCAACACATTACCCCTCGGTGTGTTACGAAAGTGGCTGACTGGGTTTCCTCTACCTTTGACTCCCAGGAGTTTTGAGGGCATCCTGTTTAAGAAAGGTGCATTGTTGAAGCCATGGAAACCCCGCTGGTTTGTGCTGGACAAGACCAAACATCAGGTAAGAGGAAGGAGGTGGACCATGATACTGATGATGATTGTTACTGTGGTGATAATGATCTCTCTCCCTCTCTCTAGCTGAGATACTATGAGACCAGGCAGGACAAGGAGTGTAAGGGGGTGATTGAGCTGGCGGAGGTGGAGTCCGTCATTCCAGGCACGCCCACCATGGGAGCGCCCAAAAACATAGAGGAGAAAGCCTTCTTCGATGTGAGTTACCAGAGCCCTCAGGGTGATGTTTTTCATGACATGTAATGATCAGTGAATGTGTTTGCTAAATGACTAAAATGTAAATCTACAAGTTAACTTAAGAATGGTCACAGTCTTAATCTCTCTCGTTCTCTTTCTACGGCAGCTCAAGACGACCAAAAGAGTGTATAACTTCTGTGCGCAGGACAGCCCCAACGCACAGCTGTGGATGGACAGTGTTCAGAGCTGCCTCTCTGATGCCTAGAGAGATGCACGGCTCACCATAACAGGAACCAATGAGCAGTGCTGAGGCACCTGATGGACATCTCTGCTGGCCAATCACAGGAGTTCCTCTCCAAAAGGAGGAATTGAGACAGATGGGGGAGGGTCCTTTCCACAGTTGAACGCCGTTCAGTGTCGAACTGATGTCACGTTTCAGTGTTGTTATAAAAATGAAAATTAAGTAAAGTCCCTGAATAACCACTCGCTTTTGTCTCACCGTGTTGCTGGCTGCAGCCTGTCACCTTGGTAGTACAACCACTATTTGCGCTGGATGTCTATGCAAAATGGATCTAAAAGAAACAAAGCATGATGTAGTTTGTTGTGTGAGCTTGAAGATGGACAGTTTCTCAACAGACTAATCTAACTGGTGCCTCCAGCATGCATATGTAGCCAGACCCACCCATCCCAACACTCCAGGGAGGAAGTACATTATCCAGCCATGCAGAGGATCCTGCCTGTAGTCAATGAAAACTGGAAGTGAATTGGAGTGTTTCCTTTAACAAAAGAACAGAATCGTCCCCAACTAATACAGGACTGTCGTCATGGTCACCTGCTAGCTGACGTTGAAGCCTCCCCTGTCACTGCCTGATGTAGCTGAGTCTTACCCGTGAGGAGTTGGACACTCACAGATCCCCTCTTTAAGATGTCTGTTATTACCTAGACACACCGCCAAGGGAGCCCTCTCAACGGTTTATGAAGGATTTCTATTTTTGGGTCACTCAAAATTGCGAGATATCAGTCCTCCTAGTTATCACCCCCAGATAAGTTGATGGTGATATGCTGTTATTAGTACTCGTGATCAAACCAGGAGAATGGCAGTCGGGAGATTCTAAATGTGCCGGTTAGGGAGTCTGTCTGTCTGCAGAACAATATTAGTGTTTACACAAGAAGCTAAAGTTCTTCCTCTATTTATCAAAAACAAATAACCACTATTACAGTTCAGAATGTTAAGGAATGCTGAAGGAACATGTTTTTGTGAAGATTAATTTATGCACAAAATGATAAAACAAAGTTCAAAGGTGATGGGAGGAGATTATGGGATGACTAGTCTGTTTACATGACACAGGGCTGAGACTGGATCTGACTAACATGACACGACCCCCCTCCCCCTCTGTTTCTACGGTCAGGTTTAATGTTGGACAACTGGTATCAGTTATACAAGTGCCAGTGGATTTTAACATGTGACAAGTATTAGACAGTTGGATTGGAATATGCTCTAAACAAGTAAAAACAACCAATTTGTTAATGTAATACAGTTCTTGACCAGAGGGGGGGCGTTAGTGGTCAAGGCACTTAGACTAATACATTCACATTTCCAACAATAATTACAGCCAATTAATAGCATTGAAAGTCTCAAAAGCATGTGTCTGAGCATAAGATATCACTCGGTGCACCTTACTCAGCCTTTGTGTGGTGGTCTGTGAGTCACAGCTTGGCTTCTGAACAACTGCATTTACATGAACAGTAATACTTCAGCGAGTCCCGACTTTCTCGCCGCTGCTCTTCTGTCTAAAACCAGTGTTTTTAGCTAGAGGCTGGTACATTCTATTCTTAATCATGTACATAGGAGTCAATGTCTGTTAGCCTTGTAGAGAGAATGTTTAGCTGGAATTTGTGAGATTGCAATTAAGTCACTTGTTAGTTTTTTTACGCTACAGAGCAGAATCGGTTAGCCCTCATTTTGAGCCCCCAAGTTACGAAAACGGACACATACTCCTCGTTTAACACACACATTGCTGTGTAAAATATGGTTATACCTCTGTTTTGTTGAACATAAAATTTGAATTGTAGATTTGTGTCTAATAACTCCTTTTGTATATACTACTCAGATTTGTATGTAACGTTTATGGTAGTAATTTATTTAACTTTCTCTGTCTCCTTGGTAAGAAAAGTTCCTCAATTACCACTTTTTAAAATTAGGAATCCAATGTGCCATTTGTTTTTCTGTGTTAACGTGACTAATGCTACTACTTTTTGGAAAATGTGTTGTGGAAGTAAATCCTAAATGTCTTCTTTTTACATTGTCCTTCCCAATATCAATCCCTAAGCAAAGTGGAAATGGTGTGTTTGTATGAGCAAGAACTAGCCTCCCTAGTTAAGGTGGATTTTCTGGAATGGAGTTATGGAATCTCATTTAGCTGCACAGGTGGTGTTTTTAAAATGTCACACACACTTAAAACCCAGCTCACCCAATTTACTGGTCTACTCATCTCTCCTGATTTGGGTAGATTGTATCCACAACGTTAATCCGTACAATATAACCTTATTTATTTAGTTTTTTTCTCTCTAAATAGGAATTTCCTTCTGAGCTGGGTCTGTCAATCATGTAATATATTTTTTAGAATTAAAACACTGTGGGTTTAAACATCACTGTTTTGGTGTAGGTTTGTCCTTTTTTCTCTCGTCCAAGATTAAGGATCAGTTAACTTGCTTTGGGTGTTAATATCTCTGATCAGTTATGAAGCTCTCAATTTTAGCACTACATGAGTGCACCAGCCAGGTAAAACCAACCTCATTCCCTGGTTATGAGAGCACCAGTCTGAAGAATAGAGGGTTATGATCAATCCTGTATCTATGCATGTGCGGATGGTTGTGTCCAGAGGGGCCCCACCCTGTTGGGAGTAGTTAGTGGTATGGGCAGGGATCACCATTCTGAACTCTTTATATAGCCTTCCTAAAGCCACTGTTAGACTTGGCAGGAGAAACGTATCAGACTCGCCAAGTTAGAACATGCACTTTTTGAAGAACATGCTGTCAGGTCAAGGACAAGTAAGAATCTACTCATTTCACCGTTCAACCCTAAACTTAACCAAGGCAAGAACTGTCGGCTACATACTATTAATGACAGCATCAGCTTTCCTCAAACTATGACAACCTGTTAATACAAAGCATAATCATTTGTTCTACACTCACTTTATATTTAAATTGAAAGTTGGTATTTTGATTCACCTCCATTCTGGCCACAGTCCCAAAAGGAGGGTGTGGGGGAACTAAAATGCATCCTCTGCCTGAAGGAAACCATACATGATTGGATGGGTGAAAGCACTATAGTTGTCATCCAGCAAAATATCAAAGGGAAGGATGCATTTCTTTGCTATTCATGTGGTCAACCACACATTGTCAAATGAGCAAGTACTGCAGTGGTTCTTAACCTTTTTCGGTTGCTGTACCACCTGAATTTTGCTCTGCCCAGAGTACCCTCCCATGTGAATTTTACCAGTAGACCTATGGTGTCATGAGTCAAGTATACCCTGGTTGGGAACCACGGTATACCCTGGTTGGGAACCACTGCACTAGAGGTATTTGGCAGAACCCAACGTTGACCCTCTCAAAAAGACAGCACCTTCCCTGTAAGTGTTTAGGAATAACAGAACATTAACACAGTGCTCAAGATTGCTTGTAAAATTTACTTTAAAATGTAGATATTTGAATATAGGTAGATCATGTTTGGTTGATTTAAGGGGGATAGCAAAGTCTAATACAATCAGGTCTCAGCTCACTAGCTAGGTCAACGGAGAACCGGTTATACATGCAGTAACAAATCAAAACCTTGTTCAGTTTATATCCAAATTAATTGGCCCATAACTATACCGAATGAGTCTTCCTTCTGACAACACTAAAAGTTGATTTAAATAAAATGGCTAATTTTCATTATTGCACATGAGCAGAAGACTAATACTATAGAACTGTTTCTTGACCCACCCTTTTCCTTGGACACTTTAAAACATTCAGAACTAGTGAGGTACAAGAATAGATGTTTTTCCATGACAAAAAAAACAGGTTTGGTTTAAAACCTTGATCTGAGAGAGACAAAATGGCAGAACACTTAACATTGTCCTATAATGTACAGTAAAAATGGCTGCATAAGTGCCTTTTTTAGCTCAAGGAAAACATGTTCAGAAAGGTATTTATTGTTGAGGCATCATTTCGTTAAGTTGACCTGTGCTATCCACTCCTTACTACTCAGGTCCAACCATTTGAAAAGAGTACGAGAACAAATCCTTCAGAAAAACTTTATACTCCTCTCAGATTTCGGTTGTTTAAAAGAGATCACTGCTACAATAAAACCACACGTATTTATGTGCAACATTAGAAAAGGCTTTGAAGACAATTTCCTCTACACTGTTCTGCCCGTTTGCTTTTACATGTCTCCTCTCCCCATTATTGGTGTTGATTGGCAGTGTCCAGGTCCAATAACATGGCAGCGTGATTCATTAAAACACTGTAGGTTGCAGTGAGGTTATTTGGGAGGGGGTGGTCTCCCTGGAAATGGCACAGTCTATCACACCAGTCTGGGGTATAGGACTGTCTGCCCCTCAGACAGGCCCGTTGACTGCTGGCATCTCTGGGCACTCTGATGGATCCTCTCTGGAGGGGGGAAGAATGTGTAGAGAAGATGGGAGACAAAGTAAGAGGGTAACATAATCCTACATTGCAGACCACCTCTCCTTCTCTGGCAGGGTTGAGTTCACAGTAAATACTTCTACAGGCGCGCAATGCTATTGTTCAACATCCAGACATGTCTTGGCTCTTGCTTGGAAAAGGAAACCAGGTTGCTAGAATATTATTTTGCCCTAAACTGCCTGGGATCTCTACGTGCAAGCATGCATTATTTGTACACACATGAGCTGGCACCTACTTGTTGTCTGTCTGAGAGGTGGGGGCCGAGGCTGGCAGTGTGTCTGCTGCAAACTGTGCCTTTGGGGGGGACTTGAGAGTGTCTGTGAGGGACAGCTTTTCCAGAGGGATGGGGTTCGCCTCACTAGCAGAGGAAAGGTTAGGTTGCTTGTTAGTCTTCAAGTGTTGTTCAACTGTATTTTGGTAGCTACACCACTCCAACTCTTTTACATTTTTATTTTTATAAATGCTAGTGATTCTTCCTCTCCAGTAAAGTACATTCATAGTTCATGGGAAGCTCCCTGGATTTCCAAACTCTGAATCCAGTAATTTCATTTCAAGTCCAGTGTATAATTACTTCAATGTGGTAGTTATGTTTCAAATATAGATGTTTATTTACATGGGTACTAAGGCTTGAGTGGACTTCAACAGAAAATGTTTTAGCATTTACTGTGCATGAGTTTAACTCTTGTTAAACAAACCTTTTGACTTCAGCATTCTTGGTGGTTTCTGTGGCGGTGGCGGCAGTCTTGTCATCGTCCTCACTGTCGGAGCCCCCGGAGGAGCTGCTATCTGAAGCTACGAGGGGAGCCTTCCTACCCTCACCCACCGGCCACTCACCACCGGCAGAGGGGCTCGCACCTGGACACACAATCACTTTACTTTAACGCACAAGCCAAAGTGATAATGAAAGCCTTGTAACATGTTTTGTTCTCAATGCAATAGTGAATGTCTCCACAAGGGGGAGCTAGGTCAAATGTCAGGTGGCTGAAACCTCCCATCATCCCACACTCACCACTCTTGTCCGGACCCAGTTTGACTTGTTTGTCTGCGTCACTGCTGCCTACGGGAGAGCTACATCTGGGGCCAACCTCTGGGCTGCAGGGAGAGGAGGTAAGCTTCAGGTACAGAGAACTGACAACACACCACTAGTTATGTCACACAATGAAGTAAACATTTTATGTTGGTGATTTAAAAAGGGTTTACTAAAAATAATATCAAATGTATATAAAACTGTATGGAGAGTGTTTGGTTCTCACCTGCTGAAAGGTTGGAACTCTGTGAAGTTGGCCCAACCTGCCTCCTGTTTGTCTCCTCCACTCCCCCCTGGGGAATCCCAGCCTGCAGGACCTGGAGAGGACGAGTTACCCCCAGCTTCCCCGAAACTCGCTGTCCAGCTTGGACCTTCACATGATAACATGGTAAGAGGAAAAAGTCTACAATAATGTTTTTTGACAAGTGGAGACCATTAATGACTGTCTAATTGGTTGAGTAAAAATGGTTAATAAACAGTTTACAAGTAGCTGATTGATTGCCAGGTGTACTGGGAGTGTTGTCCTTGCTCTCCTCCAGGCTGCCTGGAGCTGAGGCGCTCTGTCTGGAGTCGTCTTCCTCGTCAGAACCCGACCCGCGGTCCCGCTCCCGACCCCCGTTCTCCAGACTGCTCTCTGAGGTGTGGGACACCCCAAATCTGAAACACACACGGGAGAGAAAGAGAAGAGCGGTTTGATGAGAAATCGATGGAGCTGCACATTGACATAACACCCCCTACTTTGTTTTTGCATCTTGAATTGACCAACCTTGTTCTGGATTTGACTTGTGTTGCATAGTTAATCTCCTTCTCCTCCCAAATGTCGTCCTCCTCCTCTTCAGCATCGTCAAACTGACGTATCCTCTCTTTACAGCAGGCCTCAAAGGCAGTAGCGTTGGCCTGTATTCACACACATGGAGAGGGAAACGCATGTAAACATTTAACTTTCACTACACACACACAATGAAGCTGGTAGACATTTACATAACAATACAACAACTTACACTATTATCATCAGCATCTAGATTGAAGTTTATTTCTGCAATCCGGTCAAATGTGGCACTTAGGAAAGGAAGGAAACAAAATAGCAGCTGTTAGCCCCCAGAGGTCTTTGTCATAGCAGTCTGTTTCAAAGCTGATTTCTGGTTATTGGAGAAGGAATAGTGGAACGGATGAGTAAACGCACTTGATGTTTTCATCATGCTCACTGAACTCCTCATCGTTGAACCCAAACTGATCCACAAAGTTGGCAGTCATCTGCTGGATCTGATAGTCTGAGAAAGCCTGGGGGGGGGGACATGAATTTAGTCCTTTCAAAATAATTATATTTCCTCATGGGTAGACAAATTTGGCTTCCTACCTGTTGGAGTGACAGATCGTTGGGGAAGGGACTCTCCATATCATCATCTTCACTGGAGGAGTGCAGGTTATGGGTGCTCACCTGGGACACACAGGACAGACAGAGAATTAGTGAGGAAATGACAATGTGTAGAAGGGAATGCTTGCGTGATTGAGCAAGGGGAAAAGCATCTTTGTGTGTGGCGAGACAGAGATGGTGACTGAATGGTTGATACCAGTTCCACTGTGTTTCTCCTGTTGGTCTCTCTCAGAGTCTCATCCACAAAGCTCTCCCAGCGTCCTCTGCAGTCCTCTGGCAACTCTACAATATCACAGGCCAGTTCTAAGCACTCACCCAGGCACAGTAACATTCTTTGCTATTCTTTTCTGAATACAGAAGTGTTAATCTGGCAGCTCATCAAAACACACATACCTTTGATGAGGTCACTGATCTGGGACTGGACTGGTCCTTTCTCTAGGTTCTGTACCACCATGTTGGCCATCCTGGTCAGGTGACCCATGTTACCTCTCCTAGCGCCACCCTCCGCCCTGAGAAAAAAAAAAAACACTGGT
The DNA here is from genome assembly GCF_023373465.1 of Oncorhynchus keta. NCBI lineage: Eukaryota > Metazoa > Chordata > Actinopteri > Salmoniformes > Salmonidae > Oncorhynchus > Oncorhynchus keta. Next base: position 46,482,556 of record NC_068433.1, read on the forward strand.
TAATGACCTCTAACAGACACTACTATCATGTTAGATACCACTATTGTAGTGAAACAATACTGGACAATAGCAAAAGCTGTTCCCCAGATTTGAGCACCTGACTTACTGTATTTGATCGTTCTCCTCCCAGGCATCCAGGATCCTCTGTACCAACCGACACTTCTGGAAGAGCTGAGGAAGACAATGTTTAACACTCTCGGACCAATAAGCTCCGAGATGGCTTTTACCCCCTAAATAGTCTTAAAGGTACCCAAACTATCTGCACTGACTCTACACACACTCACTAGACCCCTCAAACTCAACGCTGGATCTCGAAGCCAGTTCCACTGTGTTGTTTCATTGTTCCCCTCTAATCAGGGACTGATTTAGACCTGGGACACCAGGTGGGTGCAATGAATAATCCGGTAGAACAGAAAACCAGCAGGCTCTAGACTCTGTAGGGTAAGAGTTGAATACCCCTGCACTACACTATATATACACACTTCATTGACAAAACCCACACTCCATTTGCTACCGTTACTCTGTTCATATATCCTTATGGCTAGTCACTTTATCCTGCCTTTATGTACAGACAGTCTACCTTGAACCTCTGCACATTGATTTTATTTATTTTATGCTACTATTTTTTTGTTATAAACTCTGCATAGTAAAGAAGGGCTCATAAGCAAATAAATGTTTTACACCCGGCTATTACTGCACATAGACAGACAGAGCTGCCAAGCCACCTACATGTGCCACCAGGGTGTTGTGAAGGGTGGTCTCCTCCACCGAGTCACTGGCCTTGGCTGGCTCCCCAGCTTCAACTCCTGCCTCCCCCTGGTTCTCTGGGCCTGCTGGGGGCTTCTCCTCGTGGTTCTGGAGGCCAGGGATGGGCCGCTCCTCTGGGACAGAGTGGTTCAAGATGGATGCCACACACAGCTCCACTTGGAAGTGCAAGAAGTTATTCCACGAGTACTTGAAGAACAGGTCCTGTAGAGAGCAAAGAGCGAGAGAACCGTGGTGACCGATGGTAGGTAACTGAGTGACAGAACAAGAATGTGAACAATAGAAAGGAGAGGTAAAGAAAAGTGCCAGAGTGTGAACAAATGAATGAATGCGAAAGAGAGATAATGACAAGTTGATGAGTCCCGGCAGTGCAGACACACCAGTAGCTGGTCCATGGTGGTGAGCTTGCAGAGCTCCTGACAGACACTGGGGGCGCTGGTCTGCAGCAAGGCGGCCACCAGCCGGGCCACGTGAAGGCGGGCGTTCCCCAGCGGCTCCTCCAGAAGGCCAACGGTCGTCAGTATTGCACTTTTCTACACACACCATGTTCAATTCGATTACTAAACAGTCATTGTATACAGGAAGAACTGTTGAACAAGTTGATTCAATTGTGTGTTAATGGTTGGTAAACCCCCCGAACAGTTTGTATAAAATTATGGTTGGAATTTTCTGCAGTCTGTTGGCCTCCAACATAATCAAATAATAACATTTTTTAAAATAGTATTTGTATGTTTCATGACAGTCTCTCGTACCCACTGACCACTGTAAATTGATCAGCCACAGGCATACGGCCTTACTGTATATCCTTACCTTGGGGGGATTCAGGAGAAGCTGCTGGAAGTCCTTTAGATGGGGCTCAATGGCATGTAGAATACTGCTGTTGACAGTGTAAGACCTTTCATATCCCTGAGAATAGAGATCCATCAGCCCCTCCAACCTGACGGAGAGAGAACGAGGGTGTTCACATGCTAAAATAGCTGGAGAGATGGTCCCCGTCTAG